>NW_017307203.1:238836-250399 GCF_000935625.1 Nanorana parkeri
ATAACTCAAATGGTACAGGATTCTTCCAATAGTTCTTGGACAACATGATGTAACAACGCAGAATTCATATATCTTTAAATATAATCTACATATAGCATTAGCATGACCAATATCTGTTCATCTTGTCACATGGACTAAACTGTTGGCTTAGTATGTCACATATTAAAGACTACTACATGTAAGGATAAATTATTTTGAAGATCCCAAAGTAAACAAAGGCAAACAGTGCAAATTAGTTCACATTCTATAAAAATGAGGTTTTGTATAGTCACCCATTTGTATTCTGGTTAAAGAGCAACAGAACAAAAAATTGTATACACTGGAAATAAG
The DNA here is from genome assembly GCF_000935625.1 of Nanorana parkeri. Lineage (NCBI taxonomy): Eukaryota > Metazoa > Chordata > Amphibia > Anura > Dicroglossidae > Nanorana > Nanorana parkeri. Next base: position 239,167 of record NW_017307203.1, read on the forward strand.
AAGTGAATGTAAAGTGTGTGTTGAAGCGTTTTTTGTAGCAGAATATATATACCTTCAAATCTTTTAGCACAAGGCCTTCTAAACCTTCTCTGATTACTCGGGTAATCATGTCTGCCAAATCTGATGCTTTCTGTGAATAAAGGACAAAAACAAAATTTCATTTTTAAAAAAGCAAACCAGTTTATTTTACACTGCAGAACTAAAACAAAAAAAAACCATTCAAAACACAGGAAAAGGACCCAATTTATCATTTGAAAAAAAACAACAAAAAAACCCTTCCAATATACTTTGTAATGCATGAGTAATAGCAGAATATAAATGATGCGATGATATGCAGTCGCTCACACAAGCATACACTTGGTTAAATGGCAAATAACCAACATTGGGTGGAATTTATCTAAACTGGAGTAGACAGAATATGGAGCAGCTGCCCATGGCAACCAAAGCAGCTTCAAACAATTAGTTTGTTCAGTTAAACTGAAAATTAAAGAAAAAAAAGCTGATGGGTTGCCATGGGTAACTGCTCCACATTTTGTCTGCTTCAATTTTGATAAATTCCCTTCAATGAGGGTAATTTATCAAAACTGGAGCAGACAAAAACTGTATGACAAGCAATAAGCTTCTCTCTGTAGTTTGTTCAGTTAGGATTTGAAAATGAAAAAAAGATGATTGGTTGCCGTGCAGTTTTTGTTTGCTCCTGTTTTGATAAATTCCCCTCATTATGTTTTTGGGTTCCGAGAGAAAACCATATCGCTAAGAAGGAACAAATTAACCACTTGCTGTCCAGAGCATTTTCTTATTATTTGTGCATGCATGATAGGGCGTCACACGGTACAAACGATCCGGTGGCTGCATAGACGCCCGATCGCTTGTACAATAACAGCCATCGCTGCCTGTTAAAAATGACACCAAGAACACGGCTGCTGCAGCACTTCTGCGGGCCACCGTCCATAGACGTATTGTGGCTTTGGAACTGGTTAAAACTTCTGAAATATCTAAAGCTATAGTCCTTGTACGGCATTGAATCAGAGTGCTGAAAGACTAAAAACAACTTTGCCCTAACACTGTCCTTCATTCTGGTGGGTGGCTACTTTTTTTTCTCCATGATCACTGTGTGTGTTGTAAAGTAGCTACCACTCCAAGCTCACTCCCGTGATGGACTACAATCTCACGTTTCATTTACTAATTTGTATTGAGATTATAGACCATCACGGGAGTGCGCTTGGAGCGGTGACTACTTTACAACACACACAGGGACCATGGGGAATAAAAGTAGCCACCCTCCAGAAGGAAGGACAGTGTCAGCTCCAATTCAGAGATGATTTGAGGATCTACAGCCGAGTGATAACAAAAATTTATATTTTTTTGTGTAATAGTCAAGATACTTGAATGTATTTTTAAGGTTTAACTCCTGAGTTCAGTGTCACTTTAATAGCTTATTATGTACACATTTCCTGAGCTATCAAGTATACGGATAGCTCACTTACCGTGACATGTTTCATTTCTGAGAACAATATATGGTTAGGGATTTCCACCATATTTTCACGCATAAACTTTCGTCTCTCAACTAATGGCCTAATAAAAAGAAAAAAAAAAAAAAGGAATAAAATACTTGGAATGGATTTGTGTTGGCAGAAAACACACAATGCTGTGTGACATTGTGGTGACACTTACCTGTCCATTAAGCTGACACCATTAAAATATATGCAGTCAAAAACAAAGAGGCATACATTGGCATCCTGGAAAGCAGCTTTCTGCAAAAGATTACAGTCATCAGTATAAAATGTGAAGGTTTATGTTGGGTAATTAAAAAAAAAAAAAAAATCCAAAAAGAACACAAATGGAAGATCAGGGGATATCTGTAACTAAACTGAAACGTCACATGGAAAGGTAGGAAAAACCCCCCAGTGTACACACAGCTTACCGTATATACTCGAGTATAAGCCGAGATTTTCAGCCCATTTTTTTGGCTGAAGAGTGCTCCCCTCGGCTTATACTCGAGTCAGCGTCAAAATCCATAGTACAGTGTATATCTTGAATGTTCACTTCTTGCTTACTATTTACCACCATTTAAATCCCCCCATTCACTTCATTCCTGATTACCAATCTTGGCCCATCAACTCAAAAACTTGGCCACAATACTTTCTGCTTTGGTGTCACCCAGACCAATCAAAGATTATTTTCGAATATGTAATTCTATTGCAATCAACAGCAACAGAGTGATAATAAGCAACAGAGTGATAATAAGCAACAGAGTGATAATAAGCAACAGAGTGATAATAAGCAACAGAGTGATAATAAGCAGAGGCAAGAGAGAAAACAAATGGCTGGTCTATTGTTCTAGCCCCAGATACCATGCAACATCAGAATCCTTCCTCCCTAGCAGCATTATTTGGAAATCTGACATGAAGCAAATGGTGCGTCAGCAATATTTTTTTTTAACAAGACTTAACTCTGCAAGGCTTCTAACATGCCCGATTAGCCTGGAGTAACACCTTAATGCTTTCACAAAGCTCAGTTTACAGCAAAAAGCATCATGAATTGAAATAATCACCTAGAAACTCAAGGAATATTCTACTTGAAGCTTAAAAAGAAAACACAGAAAAATCAGACACAGCTGGTATCCCTTTGTATTGTAAAAAACTGACCCTCTCCCACTGAGCATGTGGCTAACCTCTGGGATTACAATATATTGGATAACTTTCCAAATGTGATAACATTGGAGAAAATGGCAATGATTTACTTCATACAAAATGCTTCTCGGAATGGAGCAGATTAAAAATGTAAAACTTTAATTCCCACTTACAGACTGCAGGACACACCATCATTGCAGCACCTCTAGATATCTAGTGTTCTTCCAACCTGTCATCCTCCCTCTTGCCTCCCATTTTGCCTCACCGTCTACTGAGCCCCATACATAACCCCTCCCATTCACAATCCGTTTCACAAAAAAAAATAAACCAAACAAACCAAAACCCCAGAATAAAAGTGATCTACACCATTTAGATGTCACAAATATACACTACATTAAAGCTACAGTGAAGTTGTTACTTTTTTTGCAACTCTCACTACTATTTCTGAACAATTACATTTAAATCTTCCATTTTTTCATTACCATATTATGTTGGTCTGCTGTATACTCCTTGCACAGGATTGTAGAACTGGTCCTTTTAACATTTGCTTTCTATTTTCTTCTAACACTTTATGTATTCTTTATTTATAAACACATCTGAAGGAATTACATACCTTGTGAACTCCTAACGTTCCAAATGGAAGGGGTTTGCTGGTCTTGGTATCGATAAGAAGCACTTCAGAGTCCAAGATTATGCTATTGCCACCAGGGAAAGCTTTGGGAATATAGTCTTTGAAATGAGCAACCTATATACAGACAAACTTATCAAATGGTAATGTAGTTCACAACATTTTAAAAGACCTGTATGCAGTTCAAACCACTTCATGTTTTCCCATTTTAATTCAAAGCTAGATCCTTGTTTATGACCTCTCTGCAATACCTGGTAACGGTTTATGCCTCCATACAAGCATCATAGCATAAGACCCATTGTATCTGTATTAATATAACTAGAATTTGCCTCCTGTGAAAGCTGCTGAAAATTCAACTCTTTGGCTTCATACTGGTCCTGGGGAAACCATATCTTTTAAGAGATGCCAAAAAGTGCTTTCATACTCTGAAACAAAGCTGGGGAGATGGACAATTCCAATTTCTACTTCTATATTTTATACATAAAGCAAAAAAAAAAAAACCTAAAGAAAAAACAAAAAGGACTTGCCTTGTGGGGAAGAACTGGCTTCAGACTACGGCTAAAATAGCTGAAGTGATCACCGTTTTTGTGCACCTGGACGCGTTCTCCATCATACTTTATCTCTGCATACATTCCATTTGGACATTTCTTCATAGCATACTCTACAGATTTGCAGGCCTCAGCCTATAAAGGTGGGAATACAAGCAACTGTCAGAACATTTTCAACTAAAACTTTTTCCATTTCTTCAGAAACATTTTAGGAGTTTCTTTCACAAGTCACAATATAAACCCTTTAGAGAACGTGATATGACTTTAATCTGGCATCCTGAGGTCAGACATTAAATATTCCACACCAGTAATTTGCAAATGCAAACCTCTATGGACTCCAAGAGTAGACATTTTTAAGCTCTCCAAGGCAGAAGCATCACACGTCAATTTGTAAGAAATTATAAGCAGACATTCTCTTGCGATTATTTATACAGATCGCTGATGGCCACCGAGGACTGCAGTTGAGAAGCACTGTTCCAGAATACGAATGAAAGAATATATAAAAAAAAAAGTTATCTGTAACTAAATATATATTCTTTATATGCAGAATTTTCTGTCTCCACCCAGGCCTATTATTAACAGATTTCTTTTACTACACAACACAGATCTTAGATAACCCAACAACCTTGGACAATTGAGTTCCGGATTACTATGATTTGATAACAGTTATAGGAGACACAGCCACACCTTTTTTTTAACAATATGCAGCAGGCAGTGCTGAAATTGGGAGTTAATGTTGTTTGGGGACTCTTTATTCATGTATTTCCCAAGACACCAACTTGCAAGATGGTTCCTCCCTCCCAGAGTGCAAAGCAGATAAACGGTTAAATACACCTTCTATAAAACCCAAACCAGAATACTGATACAAAATGTAATGGGTTGTTCTGGAAATGGGGCTACTAACTGAGATTAGCTTACAATTTCTCCAGTCATCTACCAGGGCAGCTACATAAAAGAATAAAGCAAGTTTATTATGTAAGCAAGGCTGGATGGCTTGATGAATTTTATGGTCCAAAAATCATGTACGGATTGGAAATGATACCATAGTGCCCAATGAATGTGTCCTTTCTGTGCAACAGCCTGGCCCGATTAGTGGGATATAAAATAAAATTGTATAGTGGAAGGTGTCTTTAAACCATTTGTGTACTTGCATTTCCAGTCTATGCCAGAACCTGCACTTTCGTTACGGCTGTCCAGAAAAAATGAAGATGCGTTTTTGTACTAATATTCTGCATGCTAAGTGGTCTGCAATAAAAACCTGTTTGTGCTACAAATATAAAACAAACAATTAGCTTTTATTTTCCAGCCTACTTTGGATACAAAAAGGCACAAAATGAAAAAGGTTCTTCTAGACAACACATACTTTTTATCAGACACCTTCACTGCTATCTACGTCCAGTATGAAGAAACTATTCATCAGATCAAGCTACATTTCTTAAAAGTGCTGTAAGGGCCCGTTCACACCAAATTTGTTAGCATCTATTGTTCAATGGACGTCAATGAAAGGTAAACAAAAAAATGCATGGATGCAATTAGGACCAGCGCACACTGTTCCGTTCCATTGGGTTGCATTGTAGCAGGCTGAAAAAAAAACAAAAAAAATACAAAACACAAAGCAGTATTAAGGTCTGGCCGTTTTTTACCTTAATGCATTCTCTGTATTGGGGTAAAAACCGCCCAGAACCTTTTTCTCCCCCAGTTCCCCCCACACTTACCTGTCAGGTGCAGGGGGAGCCATAGGCTTCTTTTGCCATCAAAGTGTTGGTCAGAGAGAAGGGGCGTTGCCTGCCACAGGGCTGTGTGTGTCTGTGGACGCACACAGCCACTGCAGGCACGAGCACACCTCCATTAGCAGATGGAGACACCCGTGCAGGTGGGGGTGAGAGCGCTGCCGGGACCCACTTGAAAACTTTTAAAAGAAAAACAAGCCGCAGGCAAAAGGTGGATCTCCTTATAGTTATTTAAAAAAAAGGAAGGTTTAATAAGGGCAACACAATGGAAATCAACTGAGGTTGAAACTGCAACTGAAAACGGACGTCTGTTGACTTCCGTTTTAGGTACAATTTTGGTGTGAACGGGCCCTAAAGTCATTGTTTATCCCACAAATTTTGCAAAGCATCATGCTAGGATTCAAACAATCCAACATTTCATTAAACTGACTAAGTCAATTTTGGGAATGCAGTCACACATTTATGGGAGTACAGGTCTTTAGAAGGTTAAGGTTCGCACCAACATAGGCTGAACAGGCGTCATTAGCGTAGCCTTTACGCTAAGTGTGCGTTTCATGCCTGGTGCCTGCTGCTGGTTTTGTAGCACACGTTCCACCACATCTTCCAAATTGCGGGATGCTTTGAATGCATCATGTCCATTAGGATCGAGAGCATCAAGTCTAGAAAAAGAAGATGACAATAACAGCATTATGTGGTAACCCAAGTAGTAACCATGCAACAAAAAAACAACTCAGCATTATAGGAAATGTATAGACTTTCCAACTTTTTTGTAATGATATATTGTACATCTACGTTAAAATTTTGTATGAATGGAAAGACTTGTGTGAATGCACAGGCCCCTATATTGTGGAGGGAGAGGCCACACAGCAAACATCTCAAAGAAGTGGGGAAAGGCAAGTATGGGGCTTGTTAGAGAGGCCAGGAAAGGGGGATCAGATCAAGCTACATTTCTTAAAAGTGCTGTAAGGGCCCGTTCACACCAAATTTGTTAGCATCTATTGTTCAATGGACGTCAATGAAAGGTAAACAAAAAAATGCATGGATGCAATTAGGACCAGCGCACACTGTTCCGTTCCATTGGGTTGCATTGTAGCAGGCTGAAAAAAAAACAAAAAAAATACAAAACACAAAGCAGTATTAAGGTCTGGCCGTTTTTTACCTTAATGCATTCTCTGTATTGGGGTAAAAACCGCCCAGAACCTTTTTCTCCCCCAGTTCCCCCCACACTTACCTGTCAGGTGCAGGGGGAGCCATAGGCTTCTTTTGCCATCAAAGTGTTGGTCAGAGAGAAGGGGCGTTGCCTGCCACAGGGCTGTGTGTGTCTGTGGACGCACACAGCCACTGCAGGCACGAGCACACCTCCATTAGCAGATGGAGACACCCGTGCAGGTGGGGGTGAGAGCGCTGCCGGGACCCACTTGAAAACTTTTAAAAGAAAAACAAGCCGCAGGCAAAAGGTGGATCTCCTTATAGTTATTTAAAAAAAAGGAAGGTTTAATAAGGGCAACACAATGGAAATCAACTGAGGTTGAAACTGCAACTGAAAACGGACGTCTGTTGACTTCCGTTTTAGGTACAATTTTGGTGTGAACGGGCCCTAAAGTCATTGTTTATCCCACAAATTTTGCAAAGCATCATGCTAGGATTCAAACAATCCAACATTTCATTAAACTGACTAAGTCAATTTTGGGAATGCAGTCACACATTTATGGGAGTACAGGTCTTTAGAAGGTTAAGGTTCGCACCAACATAGGCTGAACAGGCGTCATTAGCGTAGCCTTTACGCTAAGTGTGCGTTTCATGCCTGGTGCCTGCTGCTGGTTTTGTAGCACACGTTCCACCACATCTTCCAAATTGCGGGATGCTTTGAATGCATCATGTCCATTAGGATCGAGAGCATCAAGTCTAGAAAAAGAAGATGACAATAACAGCATTATGTGGTAACCCAAGTAGTAACCATGCAACAAAAAAACAACTCAGCATTATAGGAAATGTATAGACTTTCCAACTTTTTTGTAATGATATATTGTACATCTACGTTAAAATTTTGTATGAATGGAAAGACTTGTGTGAATGCACAGGCCCCTATATTGTGGAGGGAGAGGCCACACAGCAAACATCTCAAAGAAGTGGGGAAAGGCAAGTATGGGGCTTGTTAGAGAGGCCAGGAAAGGGGGGGAGGACTTAGGGTTCCATTTGGGTTACTACACTAAAACAGTAATTTCCTTCACCTGCCCTACATTCATGAAAGACATTTCTCAAACTAACCAAATGTGTAAATTTTTACACCATACTGAAGGCAGCAAAGGGCTTAAGGTCATTTTAGAGCCAGAAAGGAATGCTGCATACCATACTTAAATCTACTGTGGGTGGATTTTTATTGCTACTGTCTTACTTGTATGTCTAAACACTGGTGTGCGATATTTCTGACCATATGATTATAGTTCCGCCCACATAGCAATAATTTCCAAAGATATGAGCCAGTGTACTTTAAAAAGGTGGAAATGTTAGGTACATTCTTAGGGGGAAAAATAACTATCAGATTGTATATTATACACACACACACCACAGACATACATAAACACATAATTATTACTTACACGTGTTTAGCTCCTGCATTCATTTTCAAATCATGCTTTATTAGCCGAATGATGCACTTCAGATCATTACTGGTACATCTGCAAATAAACAAAGGAACAAATAGATCCAGAATAAGCAAAGGCTTTAGTAATGTTTTTGCCATTTTTGAGTTCATACTGGATAGTTAAAGATAAGACTCTCAGTTGTACATAAGCCCACTTAGTTAGTGAATGTTTTTCCAGCAGCAAAACAGGGCCTCCCATTTATAAAAGGAGTGATATGTACCCCTGTAATCTAAATTTGTAAAACTCTTTACAGCCTTTTTTCCCCACACCAATTCAAGTTTACATTAGCTTTACAGGAAAATGAATTTCCCGACAACTTTCTCCATTTAACCAATGTGAAAAAGGTTGACAAAGAGAAAATCTGAATCTGCAGATTCTACACACACACACTGATCAGTCATAACATTATGACTACCCATCTAATATTGAGTAGGTCCCCCTTTGCCGCCAAAACAGACCTGACCCATCGAGGCATGGGCTCCACCGTTGAAGGTATGCTGAGGTATCTGGCACCAAGCCATCAATAGCAGATCCTTTAGGTCCTGTGATTTGCAATGTGGGGCCTGCATGGATAGGACTTGTTTTTCCAGCACATCCCACATGTGTTCAATTGGATTAAGATCTAGAGAATTTGGAGGCCAAGTCAACACCTCAAAACATTCTTGAACCATTTGTGCAGTGTGGCAGGGCACATTATCCTGCTGAAAGAGGCCACTGCCATCAGGGAATACCATTTCCATGAAGGGATGTATTTGTTCAGCAACAATGTTTAGGTAGGTGGTACGTGTCAATGTAACATCCACATTAACATTGCCCAAAGCATCAAACTGCCTCTGCCAGCTTGCTTTCTTCCCATAGTGCATCCTGGGGGGCGACACACATGCACCAAGCCCTCCACATGATGTAAAAAACAAAAATCACACTTGATTCATCAGACCAGGCCACCTTCTTCCATTGCTCTGTAGTCCAAGTCTGATACTCACGTGCCCATTGTTGGTGATTTGGCGGTGGACACGGGTCAGCATAGGCACCTTGATTGGTCTGCAGCTACGCAGTCCCATACGCAACAAACTGCGATGCACTGTTCGTTTAGAACCAGCATGAACTTTTTCTGCAATTCGTGCTAGAGTAGCTCTTTTATTGGATTGGACTACACGGGCCAGCCTTCTGTTTCCACACAAGCATCAATGAGCCTTAGCCGTCCATTAACCTGTTGCCAGTTCACAGCTTTTCCTTCCTTGGACCACTTTTGGTAGGCCCTGACAACATCCCACACGAGCTCCAATTTTTTAGTTGCTCTAATCCAGTCTTCTAGCCATCACAATTTGGCCCTTGTCAAAGTTGCTCAAATCCTTACACTTGGCCATTTTTTCTGCTTCCAACACATCAACTTCAGGGACAAAATGTTCACTTAAAGACCAATATATCCCACCCACTTCCAGGTGCCATTGTAACAAGATAACCAATGTTATTCACTTCACCTGTCAATGGTCATACTGTTCTGGATGATTGGTGTATAAATATGTTCCATTATACAGAAACCCTCTTTGGACACTGCAGGATTTCTCTACACTGCATAACTAAAGGGGAGGCACAGTGGAGTAAACATTGAAGGGTCCAGCAGAGAGTGGCTAGCGATATCTGTTCTCTGTTTAAAATAGCCGTCTTAGTCTCAAACGGCAACTAAGTGGAGCCACTGATAAACCCTAAGTCTGTCCATGAGAACTAAATAGACCAAAATAAAAATCTAGTTGCTAAGAACATGCAAACAAAACTCCCATAATATAATTAGTATATTATTTGATCTCCCACCCAAACGCTGAATTTGTAAGCTCAACACTTTAAAGAGACATTACCTGTGTGCAATGTCCTCCAGTACTTTCTGCTGGTCTTCTTCTTTGGTCATTTTAGAAAGCTGGTTGAGCAGGTCATCTACTTCTTGAATTGTCAGGAGACTCTTAGTAGCTGGGGAGAAGGTTTTACTCTCTTCAAAGAAAATCCGAACGGTCTCTGACACATCTCCCTAGTTACAAATAAATGGTTGCTTTAGGCTCAATGATCAAAGCTTTAAATATATCTGCTAAAGATGAAAAAGATCTAAAAAAAAAAAACCTTCATCAAGAAAAATCGACTCATTTTCTTTTAGATCGTTTCTTGTCTTACCTGCTCAAGGTCTCGAACCATTTCCTCTAGGTTGCAGTTGAATATACGACTAAAGAGCTTGACAATCTGTTTATCGTTGAGGTTGTAAACACTCTTGATAACACCGGGTAATAGCAGTTTCACTGTCAAGTATGTATCTCCATGGAAACCATCTGTACAAAGTAGAGCATTTACATTCACAATAACTAGCTAACAATCATGTTCTACAAAATCAGAACACTGCATTCTATGACAATGTACATTTGTTGATGACATTTGAAAATTATGTGCTATAGATGCTACCAGACTTACAGTAAATTAAGTTAACATAATAATTCCTATTATACAATTAATTGAAGTATCTCAAGTACCTCCACCAGTTCCTTTTGTTAGGAAATCCTGGATGATCTGGGTCTTGGCATTATAGCTTGGCTGCTCTGCAACCATGGCACATACTTTGCGGAATTCACGCAGTAGACAGTCCTTGTGTTTTGGATCACATTTTGCTGCAGACAGACTTGAACCACTACTGGAACTGGATGCCGAATGTGAGGATTCAGGCTTTGCTGTTGGATCAAATAGAAATTAACATGGGTTCTTTGAGCACTAGATACAGTTTTACTGATATATTATAGTTTGCCCAGCAGTACTCCACTGTGAAAATGACACTATCACAGTACACATTAAACCCTCATTTTTTAAAATTCTCCAACGGAGATCCACTTGTACGGCTATTTTTTTTCTTCCCATTTAGTTTTTTTACGGGTGCCTTCTTTGCCTAGAAGGTTGCAAAGGAGACACCTGTGCGTGCACGCTCCCAGGCGGGAATTGAGCTGTGCGCGTCCATTGAAACACAAAGAAATTGACAAGCCACGCCCCTGTTCCTGCCTCCTCACAGTATCTTGAC
>NW_017307203.1:250438-266307 GCF_000935625.1 Nanorana parkeri
TTGGGTCGTGTCATAGAAAGATAGCATTTTTTTACCTAAAAGTTATTTTGCATAAAAGGTAAAAAAGAAACAGCGTTTAGAGCTATTATAGGCCAGAGAGACTGAACCATCACTTCTGAAATAATTACCACCTCTAGGATTACAAGTGCATGCTGCTTGACATGTCCTGAATCCTAACGTGAGGAACAGACAGCAGTTCATCAATTGATAACCAGCAAGAGGGGTGCATGTGGGAGGGGCAGTTCAATACAAGCACATTAAACAGATTCCCCAGTGCTCAGACCTGATTGCTAGCAAATTGAGAACCTGATTAAAACCTGGCTTTTACATTCTCTTGAAGTTTAATCATTCTTTTACAAATACCTTAATAGATTTTGTGCGTAAGCAATAAAGGCATGACAGGCCAAAAAATTAGGACAATTATACTACAGTAAAAAAGTCCTGTGCACAGGATCATCATTTAACCCCCTCTACCTCCATGCAAGGAGTGCTACACTCACAGGATGAACCAAAAAAATAAAACAGTGTATGGCCAACTTAATCGTCAGAGTGTCACGATTTTTTAAAAATATCTTTCTACGAAAAGAAAAACCATGCAGGTCTGTATCACTCGATGTGATGCCCAGACAGTAATAGAACAGGGTTTAACCACTTCAAGACCAGGTGTTTAGACCCCCTTCCTGGCAAGGTAATTTTTCAGTGTTCAGCGCTGCGGTACTTTGACTGACGTTTATTCCGCCCTGCAACGCTGTACTGAAATGAATTGTATACCATTTTTTGGGGACAGATAGAGCTTTCTTTTGGTGGTATTTAAACACCACTGGGGTTTTTATTTTTTACTATAATTAGGAAAAATTACAGGAAATTTTGAAAAAAAAAAAAAAGTTTTTTTTTACATTATGTTGTTAGGAAACATTATTACCCAGTTTTTTGGTAGAATATAAAAGATCGGGTCACGTCGGGTAAATAGAAACCAAACATGTCAAGCTTTAAAATTGCGCGCACCCGCGAAATCGCAGAAAACTACCATACCCAAAATTGGCCACAGGCGACGCTTTAAAAGCTTTTACCACTCATCAGTTTAGTGTTATCCGTGATTGATGGCCCTAGACTTATTGCTCTCACTGCGACGTTCGGTGCGATATGTAACATGTTTTTTGCACGTATGCGCCCCCGACGCATGTTTGCATGCGTGTATGTATGGGTGGAGACTTTAAAAAATTTTTTTGCTTTTTTTTTTTCTTATTTATGTGTAACTTACAATTTTGGGGGGGGAAGAACTTACATTTTTTTCCCCCCTAAACTTTATTGCTATCACATACGGGGGCTAATTAAACCCCCCATGTGATGCAAAATATGTGACAGGTCCTCTTTATGGAGACATCAGGGGTCTCCAAGACCCCTAATGTCACCTAGGACCCCCCAAAAGAAGCTGATGAAGCACAGATCTGCTCCATCAGCTTCTTTCCAGCTTCTGAAGCTGGAGAGTGACATAACACTTCCGCATTCTTGCAGAAGAGAGGGGACCGGAGGGAGCTCGGGGAACCCGAACGGCACACCATACACGTGATCCGCCGGCTCTACACCCGGCGGATCGCTTGTATGGTAACAGGCATCGCTGCCTGTTTTCAAATACCGGCCATTTCCCGCGCGTGCGAGGGGGCGTGTCTGAGCGGACGTCTAAAGACGCCCGCTCAGATCTAGAGACCTCTCGGCCGGCCGTTTTTTTACCATGGCCGGCCCGGAGGTGGTTAAACTACAGTAACCTCTTAAACAGAGGCAAAGTTCTTAATTTCTAGTTAGTGCATTTAGAGACTCAACCTAACAATTTTTCAATATGATTTTTTATTAAAAGAAAAACAGTGAAAGATTTACAGAAATATTAGTCAACGGTGAAAGTAGGGGCACAATATGTTATAGCAGATCATAAATGGAGAGGGATATAAGAAATTGTGGATTTATAAACCCCCTATCTGGAATCGACCCCATCTTCCTTTATATTATCCTTCAAATTGACAATATTGCTCTGGCAATGCAAAACTGTATTTGGGAGAGAGGGCGAGGGAGAGAGAGACACAAAGTAATTGAAGAGGAAAAAAAAGGAGAAGCTAAAAACAAAATGTTCCAAAATAGACTGGAGAAGGGCCACATACACATGGGCATCATACTAGGTTTGTGCCTCATATTTGCAAATGTATGCTAGCAAGACCTCTAATTTCATGAAAGGTTATTTTCACATTTAAATCAGCTCCCCCTTGCTTGCTAGCAGGACTAAGCACTGCAGAATTCATGTGTTTCATGCACTTGTGCTGAATCCTAATGAAACGTCTGCTTAACTTTTCATTTGTTGTCAGTGAAAGCACATACAGTACTTGTTGGTAGATTCTAGACTGAACCCTCTGCATATGGAGTTCTGATACTAAATGAAAATCTTACCCAGAAGCGCAAGTTGATATTTCACACAAGATTTAATACACAAAATATATAATAGCAAAGAGCGCCCATTCCTTGAACAGCTAATTTGGAATAGTGTGTTTTATTGAAGTGTAAAGCATTATTAGCCATGTGATTATTCAGGTAATATTTAAAAACAAAAAGTGTTTTGACTGTGTGTGTTCTCAGGTTGTGCCTTGTGTGCTATGTCTAAAGTTATAGACCAACAGAACACACAGCCACTGCAGAGTCTGGGGAACATATTCACTAAGGCTGGGTTCACACCTGGTCGTACTATAGGCGCGTTTTTTAGCACGTTTAGTTCAGTGAAACGCGCGTTCGACGCTCGTTTTTTTACCTCAATGGCGGTACGATTTTTTTTTTCCTTTTATTTTCTATCTTTTTTTGGTTTTACTTTCAAACTTCCCGCCGGTTCCGCCCCCCTGCGACGCAGACGCTCGCAAGGGACGGTACCCGGAAGACGGCAGCCGCCGGAGGACACAGCAGGGATCGCGGACAAGGTAAGACCTACGCTGTATTCCCGAGTGTGGCTTGGGGTTACCGCTTTGTTAACCCCGAGCCACACTCGGAAATATCAATGGGCATAGGGCGTTTCAGCGCGTTCCTACGTGCTGAAATAGGCCCAGGTGGGAACCATGCCCATAGGAAATTATGGGATTTCACTTGCTGCGCGTTTTTCAGCGCTTCGATCACCACTGAAAAACGCCCAGGTGTAAACCAGCACTAGGGGTAAAAGCTGAAAGGGTGCAAGGACACGCCAGCGCTGCTGACAGGAAACAAAGTGCTGTTTTATTTTTCTATATTATACTACACATTATAAGACTTGGTGCCGAGGTTTAAAAAACCAAGCCCCGGTAAGACCACATGTATTTATAAAATGTTTAAACTGTAAACTGAACACTATTCAATTATTGTACCTCTATAAAAGACAACCACTATAACAACCCATTTACTAACACATACCTTTATGTCACGCCACACCAACATTCTACTAGGGGTTAATACTCTAACCACATTAGTAAGTAGTATACGAATTTAAATTTGAAGTTAAATCTGCTTATATTTTGTATTTCGTAAAGAACTCCAAGATTTTTTTACAAATTAACCCTTGCTTTGGGGCTACCCCCGCAATGCAAGGGTTAACTGCTGCTTTTGGTCTAGGGATGAAAAGAAAGAAAATATACTCACCTTGGTCCTGCCTGTCAGCTAGACAGGTCACCGCAGACTCTTCTCCCCCGGGTTCAAGCAGTCTAAGGACCCGTGACATCATCATGTCTAATGCAGGTCCTTTAGATGCGAGGACACAAGGGACATATCACAGCTGGAGCCCGGGGAAGAAAGGCGATCACTGACTGCCGTAGGACCAAGGATCAGGCTAGTGTATTTTCCCACCTTCTTTAAGTTCTGCAACGTTGCCACGTGTTAACAAAACTGTACATATCTTTGCAACTACTTAGTATATACATGTTAATTATACCTGGTTTTGTCTGGGACAAATTGGACCTTCATTTGGTAATAAATGTTAATAAATGTCTCCTGATTATTATTTTATTATCAAAAGGAAAACTGGCTCAAAATAGTATTAAAAAAAATGTAAATCTTTTTAAACTTTAGCTGTATATTTATTGCCCTTACCCACCACCAACAGTATCCCAAAAAGAAGGGTAACTCCAACTTTGAAAGCTGCAAAGAATATGCTCTTTACCCACTTCCAGGCCGCAATACGTCTATAACCACTGTTGTTTTCCCCTGGTCACCACTGCCGCCGATCTCTCCTCCGATCACTGGACCCGGAAGCGATGTGTATTACATCACTTCCGGTGTCACTGTACACAGTCTCCGGCTCTTAGGCCCCGTTCACATTGAGCGATTTATCGCGCGGTAATTCCCGCGATATCGCGGCAAATTACCGCGCGATATCGCTCTCCAATGCTTCTCAATGGGGCATGCTTCTCGCGGGTCGCTACAGCAGGACCCTTTTTGGAGCGGATTTTGCCGCGATTCAAATGAAAGCATTTGCGCGATATCGCGAGGCAAATCTCGCGATATCGCGCAAAATGCAAATCGCGCGACAAATGCGCAATTTGCATATCGCGGAGTGTGAATGGGGCCTTAGAGCCAAGAGATGAAGCTGGGGAAGCAGATCCCTGCTTCCTCAGCTTCTTCGGGGTCCCTAGGTGACATTATGGGTCTGATGAGCGGTAAAAGCGTTTAAAATGTTCCCTATAGAAATTTTGGGTATTGCCATTTTTCGAAGCTTCACAGGCGAATGCAATTTTAAGGCCTGACATGTTTGGTATCTATTTACCGGTGTGACCCCATCTTTCATATTTTACCAAAACATTTGGTATTATATTATGCTTCTGTGCACTATTTTTTTCTAAAAGTAACCTTTTGCGCAAAAACCGTGCGACATAAAAAATTGCAACTAGCATTTTTTTTATTCTACATGGCCTCTGCTTTCAGAACATATATAATTGTTTGGGGGTTTGAAGCTGTTTTCTAGCCAAAAAAAATATATTTTATCATGTGTGCGCAAATAGTAAGAAAATGCCCCGCACAGCAAGTGGTTAAATGGTATTTATGTTGCAGTATCCCTATGGCAGAGATTTACACTTTTGCTCCCAGTGCCAACGGTCACCAGGATAAAAAGTGAGCAAAAAACATTTACAATTCTTATGCGCTAAGAAAAAATAAATCGCAATACTGTAAATCCCTGACAGATATTCAAACCCTTCCTAGTCCACTACAAAAAGTTTCTGCTGGAGATCCACTTAAGTTCCGATGACTGTAAATTCCATGTAACCTTGATCGTTATCCAAGAGGCACAAGCAACCCAGCCCCTGTACTGCCACTCAACAAGGGTGTATATGGCATGTGCTACGTGCTTCAGTGGTACAGAAACATAGTAATGTGAAGAATACTGTTTACACAGTTTATTATTTCACTGCCTTACTTTACAGTACCCATTTTAACACAAACACTTTAACCCCTTCGTGACGGGAGACGTACACTGTACGTCCCGCCACAAAGGGATCAAATGACTCGTCACGTGCACTGTACGTGACGCGTTATTTGCTGCATTAGAGGGCTGGTAACCCCTGAGAATCAGCGGTTACCATTCGTTAATGGATGCCTCAGTATAGAGGCATTCATTAAGGAAAGGGTTAACCTTTTTCAGACACCTGATACCTTAATATCGGGTGTCTGAGAGTCAAAGCAGAGCGGGCAAACATGCCGGCAAAAGCCGGCATTCTGACAGCTCGTATAGATCTAGAGATATCTCTCTCGGATCATATACTGGCTTTTTTTTTTCCCTTTCACTTTCAGGAATAGATACATAATGTATCTATTCCTGAAAGAAGAATGTTTCAGGTTGCTGATCGTTTTTGGAACGTTCAAGAAAACCTTTAGTGACAGCTGAATCCTGAACTGTTGCAGGATCAGTGTCACTAACTTATTATTGGCTGTTCTGAAGTTTGAAACAGCCTAATAATAACCAAAAATGTATTAATTTATCAAGCAGTAATAGTGAGATTAATTCACGACTGCTTGATATAATTAAATAAATAAAATGTAAAAAATAGTGAAAAGTGTAAAGAAAAAAAAAGTCTAAAAAAATAAAAAAGACAAATAAATGAATGTATTTATTGCATTTTTTTTTTTTAGCTGTGCTGGTTTTGTAAAAAAATACTACAAATCAAAACTTGGAAAAAAGTGTTTTTTTTAATGTTTTTTCCTCTTTTTTTATATTTTATTTGTCCTAAGTGAGGCGTTAGACACACATATGCAATATAAATATGTAGCCCTATCTGTCCTCTAAAAAACAATATATAATTGTGGGTGCACTTTGTAAGAAAGTATATTACTGACGTGGAAGAATCACACAGCAAAAATGTCAAAAGTGTGTCAGTCATTTACGAACAGAAACTAAAAACAAGCTCAGTCATGAAGGGGTTAAATTCAAAATGACATTTTACTGCTTGTGTTTAGAAAGTGTAAAATACATTCTCCAAGTCAGAAACACATACCTGAAAACCCAGAAAACTTTAAAGGTGAAGGGCTCGGTGCAGGCATTGTTGATGGAGATGCACTTGGTGCTGTCGGGGGTTGATTCGCCTTTGAAGGAGTCTTTTTCCGAGGTGTTGGTGCAGCTCCAGCTTTAGCAGCAAGCTCTGGGAATGTATCCAAGTACATAGTAAAATAACACATTAAAAAGCACCAAACCAACAGATTTATTTACTTAATAGGTAATGCACAAATATGTAATTTACTGCGGCATCTGAAAGCACAGTTCATAACTATTAATAGCAAAAACAAAGGGTAATATGCACATCGCATCTACAAAATATCAGGAGCTTAGTGTCTAGAAGCCGGCCATTCATAAGATTGACAGTACTCATACAAAGGTCAAGTCCATCAATCAAATTCTAAATCTCAAACGCTGCCAACACCTAAAGCATTTTCCTTCATGTCCACAGTACTGGAAAGACAAGTCCTTGGAAAGTTCAAATTCAAAATATTCCTGGTTGGCCCATTCAGAAATACAAGCAGAAGGTATAATCTGGCACATAGCCAAAGTGTTGGGTAAAAAAAATCAGTGTTCAAATGTATCACTGACCTTTGTTGAAGTACAATATTCTTAAAGTACATAGGGAGTTTTAATACAGATAAAAACAGGGGGAAGAAACTATGCTAGTATATGAATACAATGCCTTAAAGAAGAACTCCTGGGAAAAACTATTCTTAAAAAGGAGAACTATGAGGTGAGTGCTTTTCACTCATCCTCATAGTTCTAGCCGACCTGTGACAATGAGACTGTCACAGGTCGGCTCAGTAGATCAGGAGGTGAGCGAACACATACCGGCATTCGCTTACTTCTCCATCCTGTCACGGCAGAGAGCCGTGACAGGGGAGGGGCTGGATTCCCCCCCCTCCCCGCTCCTCCAGCGCTAACTGGCGGAATGGACGGGGAGGGGGCAGGTACAGCTGGCTCTGCCTCTACATAGGCAGAGCCAGCTGTCACTCACACAACTGGGCGGATCCAGACATAATTGTCGGGATCCGTTTCAGCTGTGGCGTCTCAGTATAGCGGTATACTGAGTTTAGGTTGACGGGAGGGCGCTAGTTTGTGTCCTCCTGTTACCCTTAGGAGAACTACGGGGAAAAGCCCTAACCCCATAGTTCTCCTTTAACCCTTGGGGCCAGCCCCACACTGCCAAGGGTTTAAGTTTAATCGCTTGAGTACCAGCCTGCATACCAATCCAATATATAGTTTAGCCCTCGTTCACACCTGACCGTTTTGTAGCGCGTCCTACGCTCGACGAACGCTCTACAAAACGCTCAAAAATATAAATCCCATTGTATTCAATGGTCTCGTTCCCACCTTGGCGTATTTCCGCCCGTCCCTAACGTGCTACAAAGCGGCCCACGCCTGAAAAGGTCCATGTACTACTTTGGGCCGTTTTGTTGCACGTTTCCATTGGGATACAGCCAAGTAGCCTTCGGAAACGCGCGTTTGTCGCGCGACTTTTTTACCGCGAATCGCGGTAAAAACCGCGCGACAGACGCGCATATGCAATACGCCTAGGTGTGAACGAGACCTTAAGTGCTGAGGTAGGTTTACTAACCTTTACCACAATTATTAGTGGCCAGTGGCACTTTATCTACCTCCCTCCCCCCACGAAAACAATCCCACAATCATTGGTGGCCAGTGGCACTTTAAACCCCACTGTAAAAAAAATTATTCCAACATCATTGGTGGTCTGTGGCCATAATCCTCCTCCCTGCTGTATTTACAAACATTCAACCCATTTATGATGGAGGAAGGGGGGCTTCCTCTGTGGTGAATGAGCTGAATGTTTGTAAACACTATTTCTGTTTACACTTGTGATTGTTGTGAACCAGTGACAGCCATTACAAGGTACAGAGCAACTCTGACTGGCTCTGTACACTTTCACTGATCCGAGCTGTCTAAGCCCCCGTTCACACCTGAACGTTTTGTAGCGCGTTCTACGCTCGATGAACGCTCAAACATCTAAATCCCATTGTATTCAATGGGTCTGGTTCACACCTTGGCGTATTTCAGCCCGTCCCTAACGCGCTACAAAACGGCCCACGCCTGAAAAGGTACATGTACTACTTTGGGCCGTTTTTGTTGTGCGTTTCCATTGGGATACAGCCAAGTAGCACTCGGAAACGCGCAATTTTTTTTACCGCGGTAAAAAAAACGCGCGACTGAAGCGCATATGCAATATGCCTAGGTGTGAACCAGGGCTTAATCACAGCCATTCACACCGCACTGGACGCCCGAGTGTGTTTTCTAAAGCGCCAAAAAAAGGCACTTCAGAAATACACATCCACACCCCTGCAGTTGGGGATGTGGTGGATGCCATTGCGCACCTCCTTCTGCAAAAGCTAGGTGGCTTGCTGTAATGCCGATATACAGGCTTAAGTACTTTCTGAGCAACTGACCTATAACAAGTATGCATAATTGATGTGGGTTTGTGACTAGCCAGGCAATTAACATTTTCAGAACATTTCTCCATGATTCTCTCAGTTACCTTTAAAAAAAAACCCCTCACCTTTTACATGCTGATTAATCATTTCCTTTTCAGCGTCCTGTAGCTCTTGCCAACCCTCAAGCTCGGTGAGGTCATCAATCTTCTTTGTAGTTGCCCGTGCACGCTCCAACTTCTCAAACATGCACTTGACATGGTACCACTCCTTCATATCTCCTGCTGATTCACTAAAAGGATTTGGAACTATTTTTCCAATTCGTACCATGCCTTTTGCTATCTTTTCTTTGCATTTCTTGCAGCCTGCAGTTCCGCGCTTGGCGTATTCTACACAGTAACGTTGCTCTGCCATGCTGTGGCAGCTTCTATTTCTTATAGCAAAGTTGAATTGTAAGGTGCTGAGATATGGTAATCTTAGTGAGTAACGCAGAATAGGAGTAGTAGTGTTCGAAAAGCTCCTTGATGACAGTGGTGAGAATATCCTTGCCGTTTGCAGAATCAAAAGTTTCAATAAACTTTTCATAAAAATGCTTTGTGTGGAGGAAAAAAAAAAAGAATACAATATAAAGGTTAGTACATATATAGACCCCATACATGATGTTTGCACTCATAAATGTCACCTGGTAATTCAGCAGAAAACTCAACATGTGGTAACATAAAAATTAATTCATGCCATTTTTATTTTATATATTGAATTGAACCTGTCAGAGGGACAATGAACTTCTTAAAGGGTCTGTATACTGCAAAATGGCTCCTTATAGCTCTATAGGGTGCTGGTAGTGAGATTCATGTGTAAAACAGAAGCAAAATACTTTTTTTTTAGTTTGAATAGAGAAAAGTCGGGTACACACTATTCGGATTTCGGCTGGAAATTTGTACCGCTGTTGGCACCCTTCCATCCGGCATCCCTCGTCAGCTGATCAAAGGACCTGGTTGGAAAATTCTTGGCTGAACAGAGTAAGCAGCCAATCGGTTACAAGCTTAGTGCAAGTATTCTGATAGTGACTGCCGGCCACTTTCAGAATACAATGCAAACAGGGATTTGGCCGTCAACGCTCGTAAGAATTGATGGAGGAATCTTTTTTAAATTTTAAATTGAACGCAGGTTGAACCTTGTGTACACCACTTGAGGGTAATAACCCCTGTGAGGTTTTTTTTTTGTCATCTGTGTCACATTGCAGAGATTTTCCTTCAATCCTTCACTTCCTATCCAATAGCCACAACAGGAAGAGAGGAAAGCCTTGGTGGTCAGAAGCATCACCAGAACTAGTGTCCCCATTGGAAGATTTCCCATCTACTCCTGTTTTAGTAACAACCCAATATTTGGGATTTCCTTTCCGTTTCAGCAACAACGGTCACCAGGACAGTCAGAGAGGGTGAATATCCCTAAGAGACACAGACAGCAATAAAAACCTGACAGGCGTTCTAAACCTCTCTATCTCCACTCTATTCAAACCAAAAAGAGAAAAAAAAGGTTTTGCCTTCAGTTGTACGAAAAAAATTGAGGATGCCATTGTTGACCTTTAAACCACCAGGCAATTAAGGTGCTGAATATTCAATACTACAGTTACTGACTTAAGATTAAGATTTTACAATTTTTTTGATTTTTACAATCCACTTTTTAGAGATAAACAAGTTCAGGTTTTGCACCAACTCTTTGGATCCCACCAGTTTTGAGGTGCAGAAAATAGATTCTAGCATGACTGGTTAAAGTCACTATATACTCACTGCTGTTTCTTACATTGTACACCTATAAGAACTGGGTCAGATAAGTGATTCTTGCCTCACCTCCCATAAAAAAAACAACTTTATACGCATAGGCCAATCAAAACGCGTGAGCAGATTTTCTGCTCGACAGCTACAGCATTGTGTTAGTGTGAGCAGTGCCTTGCTCTTTTTTAATGCATAACCTTCTAAAACACTGTTTTGAAACTGTAAAGACAAATAGAGATAAATGAACGAGGTGGGAAAAGTGCTAGTTATACATCATCCTTTCACAGCACAGCATAGTTCAGTAATCTCAGAAGCTGCTGGGAAAAAGTATACAAACAAACCTGTCAATCTTAAAATGTACACTAAACTCAGGAGTTAAATCTTAAAAATGCAAAAATGTATCTAATTTGTATATCACTCGGCTGTAGATCCTCAAATCATCTCTGAATGTGTGCTGACACTGTCCTTCCTTCTGGAGGGTGGCTACTTTTGTTCCCCATGGTCCCTGTGTGTGTTGTAAATTAGCCACCACTCCAAGCTTACTCCTGCGATGGACTATAATCTCACGTTTAGTTTACTCATTTGTATTGAGATTGTAGTCCATAACAGGAGCGAGCTTGGAGCGGTGGCTACTTTACAACACACACAGGGACCACGGGGGAACAAAAGTAGCCACCCTCCAGAAGGAAGGACAGTGTCAGCACCAAATCAGAGATGATCTGAGGATCTACAGCTGAGTGACACGCAAATAAGATACATTTTTATTAATAGTTAGGGTACTTGAATGTATTTTTAAGATTTAACTCCTGAGTTTTGTGTCACTTTAAATCTGCCCAAACGCATACCCTGAAAAGGACTGTACATACCGTTTCCCTGAACATAAGACCTACCCTGAAAATAAGACCTAGTTGTGACCATTGCCAGGGCTGGTGGTGGCATAAGGGGGAACCTGAAGAGCCGCGTGAGAGAATCAGCAGTGCCAATGAAGCCAGCACTAGAGGAAGCGAGGCGGCAGCACAGGGAGCAGAGCCGCATAAGCCGACGTCTCCTCTATAGCGCCGACTCCTGTCACAGGCAAAGTGATACCAAATGCACTCCGCCTGTGAGGAATCGATAGTGAAAGTGTGCTTCGCTTTTTCTGGTTATCAAATTGCTCTTGAAAAGGTATGGCACCCCTGATCACCCTATTCTTAACTTTGCCATTTTGGATTATTTAATTTGGATTTGCATTAAGTTTGGATTGGTATACATTAAAAAATAAATAAGACCTAATGTGTTTTTTTGAGCCAAAAAAATATAAGACATTGTCTTATTTTCGGGGAAACACGGTACTTACCTTTCCAGCTGCCTGCACAGTAGAACACTGCTCTGATTTTAGATATAGTCCCTCAACGTTTGTATGTAAAGCAACACTTCTAGGAGTGTTAATCACCTGTACTCCTAACAGACTGCACTGAAACCAGCGAGAACTGGGTGGGACCCAAGAGATCAGCAAGTGTTCATTTACCAACAGACTTTGAGGGATTATTGTTCAGAATCAGAGCAGTGTTCCAATGCTGAATGAATAGCAGGAAAGGTAAGTATTTACAGTCCCATACTGCAGGGTATGCATTTGGGAAGGTTTTAAATTACCGACAGGGTCATTTCAAAGTTTATATTTTCACCTTCTTTCCCTGCTATGAAATACATTTGTCATTTAGCAAACCTATTTACAGTAATACCCAAAGTTCAAAAAGAAATATTGTTCGATTGACTGCTGCTTTATAGCAGAACTCGGAGTAAAACTGTTCTTAACCCTTGCAGTGGGGCCATCCTTGCACTGCAAGGTTAAGTGCTCGTTTGTGTCGATTTTGTGTCGATTTTATACTTGCCTGAACAGGAGAGCATCCGTGCACAGATCCACTCCTGATCAGAGCAGTACAATGCGGATGTCACCTCTGTGACATCCGCGACCGTTCAATTTTTTCCTCCACCTTGTGAATACTTAAACGACCGTAAAACAGCAGAGGTTTGGATACATGTCTTCTGCAGAAAATGTGAAAGCCGCACAGCTGCGCCGAGGCACCTCTTATAGTGCGGTCCTAACTCTAAACTATCAGTCTCCAAAAGGACCGCACTATAAGAGGTGCCTTTGCGCAGCTTTCACATTTTCTGCAGAAGACATGTATCCAAACCTCTGTTTTTAAACTTAGTGTGAGACAAGTTTTTTTACATGCTAGCTTGTGAGTGTGCCAGGAAAACTTTTTGCTGTTTTACTGTTTAAAGCCCATTTCGTGTGCAACGTGCTGTAAAGCTACTGAAATGACCGGACCCCATGTCGTTCAATGGGGAATCGGATGTAAACAGACATGTCCGAGTCAGAGTACCCGCCTCCCCCCGATCCGACATGATAAGGTCCGGCAAAACGAATCACTGTTTGTTTTTCCGGACCGGGCCGGAGTTGAGGGTAACCGAGTGTAAACAGACACCCATCCATTTACACACGGGTGCCCATAGACTAACACTGGGCATCCAATGGGGTCCACTTGAAAAACTGACAGGCGTACCCGATTGGACTGCCCGTGCGAAAGGAGCCTTAGACTGTCCCTCCCACCTTGCTCTCTGAGTCATCAGGTTCTATACAATGTGGACGTGAGGACGCTGAGGGACAACCCATCACTGCAGCGGAGGAGGAGACAGGCAAGAAGGAGCGCTGTCACAGCCGGCTGGCTCTACAGTTGTATGAGGTTGATGAGTAACTTCGACAAAAATGAGCACTTAAACCTTGCAGTGCAAGGGTTAAGATTTTATTTACCCAAAATTGTTCTTTAAAAAGTGACATTAAAGGCAAAAAACTGTTTCCCTCCCCCCAATGTTAATGTTAGCACTTACCTTAAATGATGTCTCTTTTTCCGATCTTCCTCTTCTTTCCTAATGTTTTCAGCCTTCTCTCCAGTGGTGCGGCGGTTCTCCGATCCAGCGCTGACTGCTCTGTCCCTCTGATCCAGCGGTGTCTGCATGCGGGTGCACTCGTCCATAGACTTACCTTGCGCCCCTCGTCGCGTCCCTGCCGAAAATGAGAACTACGCATGCGCCCGCCCCAAGATCCTTTGCGGCCGCTAGAGAAATTTCTCATTTTTCGCACGGGACCGCGCACGGAACACAGGAAAGTCTAAACTGCTGTTTGAGCGTTTTTTTTTTTTTTTTTACTTTTTGCATATATCTACTGCTTGTTAGCAGTAGATATATGCAGCCTTAAAAGGTTTAAATATCCTTTAAGGCTGCATTCACACCACCAGCTGTGCTACAGCACACAGCCACAGGTGTGCGTTAGCAGTCACAGTGCTGATGCGCTGATCTTGGCACATCACACTGTTTTTTTTTTTTTTTTTTAGAAATCTATGGAAACACAGTTATATGTGAATCAATTCACTCAAACATGGAGGAGGTCTTATTTACCTGCGCTTTTCTTATGACCGACATGGCGGCATTTCTTAAAGTATTTGTCACAGACATAGCACCAGAGTGTAAACGTTTCGCACATAAGAACTACCTAAACTTGTCACGTGTTGGAAATAGTAAGAAAACTGCTGTGCGGCTTTTATTAATTTGGCGCAGGACTTTCTAACGTGGCCGTAACACCAGAAAAGTGACACAAATGCGTTAGCGAATCCTCCTGTGTTGTAATTAAAAATTGAACATCTATAGCGAAGAGATGACGGCCAGCGATGCACACGCATAGGGATTAATGGTACCTACTTAGAAAGAAGCCATGTCTGTCCCTAGAATGCAGAGGCATAATAGAAGAAAGACACAGCTGCATACAACTAGAAGGAAAGGGCTTCTAACTGGGCTGACATTGAAGAGGAGAGGAGACGAGACAATGATGTGTACAGAGCATATGCTGCAACAGTCTCCGCCATAGTCCTGTGTTAGCACAGTATCTCTGTACAGCTGTGATCCTACTGTACAGTGCGTTGTGTAAACAATGACGAGCTCGGACACACACCATGTGCTCACACACACTCCCCCCTACTTACTATCCGAAGCCCGGCATACATCCCTGCCGCCTTACCTTTCAATGCGACCCTGCCACGCGTGTATCGCTTCTCCTCCGCAGGCACATTCAGGAAAACCCGGGGATGGCTGGAGGCATAGGAGGCCTTGGAGTGCAATGACCTCCCCTTTAATTCCAAAGAATGACCACACATTCGCCGCTCAGGAAAAGCCAGCAAGGAGCAACTGACGTCACTATTAAAGGCGCAGCAGGAAAAACAATAGGCGGACAAAAATAAACCCCGACGTCATCACGCAGTGACACGCTTGGGATCCTGTCGCCGTGGAGCGCTATTGCTAACGGTGATTTAGAGATCGGTATTTCCCATAACGATCGGTATTATCTCTCATCACCCCGTAATCTGCAAATATTGATGGTTATGGCAAATCAATTCATATTTATAATTTGTTATGGCTAAGTGAGCGCAGCGTATTGTTATTTATGAGGACGCTTATAAAGGAGGAGGAGTGCTGCCCAATAAAAGGGAAACTGTAATAGTTCAGGGTCAATTGTATTCTTTCTATCTATCTATCTATCTATCTATCTATCTATCTATCTATCTATATTAGGGATGCACGATACCATTTTTTCAAGACCAAGTACTGATACTTTTCTTCAAGTACCCACCAATACCAATTATCGATACCTTCTTTCTAAAACAATACAGACTAATGATTTTAGGACAGTGGTGGAGCGCCAGGGTCCAGTCACAGCTGCAAACGCTGCACCCCTGGTAGTTCTGTCACTAAATCCAAGCTGTAGATGGACTACAAATCCCAGCAATATATTATAAAGCGATGCAGAATACCACCAGCTACAGAGGACTACAAATCCCAGCAATGCAGAATAATACAATCCGCTATAGATGACTACAAATCCCAGCAATGCAGAATAATATGATGCTACATACTCTGTGTTGCTCACCAGGGCTGTGCGGTCTCCCCAGGGCTGCATGTGGGGCTCACCATGGCTGTGCAGTCTCACCAGGGGTGTGCGGGTCTCATCATGGCTGTTCAGTCTCACCAGGGGTGTGCGGTCTCACCAGGACTGTGTGTAGATCTCATCAGGGCTGTGTGTGGGCTCAAAATGCCTGTGCGGGCGGCGGGGTCTCACCAGGGCTTTGTGGGCAGCGGGGTCTTAACATGACT
>NW_017307203.1:266467-285960 GCF_000935625.1 Nanorana parkeri
CAGGCGGCTGGTTCTCACCATGGCTGTGTGGGGGGGTGGAGGTGGAAGAGATGTGTGGCCGGACTGTAAACAGCTTCTATGAGGTCCTCAGCAGGCTGCCATGAGCTTCCCAGCAAGCGCGGGACCTTGCGGCAGCCGAAGCTATTTAAAAATGTAAAGCGCCGGTACTCCTGCTTAGTATCGGGGTATTTTCACCAGTATGAGTACTCATGAAAATGCTCAGCATCGGCACCGATACCGACACTGGTATCGGTGCATCCCTAATATATATATATATTACTTTTTTCCATTATTTTAGATTATACATTTTTAAATATTTGTTAATTTGTGGAACTACAAGTCCCCTAAGGTATTGCAAGACTGTCAGTTTCCTGCATGACTCCCAGAGACAAAGGGATTTTGGGATTTGTAGTTAAAGCACAGCTGGAGGGCCAGAGTTGCCCACCATTGGTTTAACCCCTTGCCACCGATGTTGGAGGTGGCATTCCTGATCCTGTGATAGCTGTAATTGGCTGTCACAGTGATCACATAATCAGAAGCCATCCAACCGGCTCCTAATCTACTATCTTTATACAATCTTTGGTTTACAAGTAAACAGTCGATGCATGATAAAGGATGCTCAGAACTAGCAAGATTTGGAACCTGTGAAAGGAGATAGAAAAATGCATCACGCACAGCGCACTTCAGTGAAAATGGGTGTCACCGCATTGCAATAAATATTGGACGAGGTTTACAGGAACATGGTTACGAAAAGTCCAGGCTTACCTTTAGTATACACTGTATAGAGTCCACAGTCCATGTACACACAATATACTCCTTCATTTTTGTGCCATTTTCACACACAAGCCTAAAGAATTATTACAATGAATATAAAGGCAAGCAGCTAACATTTGAAACTTTTTACATCGGTTGCAAACCACACAGCAATTACCACATAGTAAGAAAATAAAGACTTTGGTCAGGGCTATGTAATACACAATATGACATATGGTGTGCAGGGGCCAAGTTTACTTGACATACCACATAGCATATAGAGTTCAGTGGTCAGGAGTATGTATCATAGTGTCCCTTACATTACAGGTCAAATAAGGAAAAAAAGAGGTCCAGCACTGGTAGTTATCAGGAGGAAAAATGTCTGGTTTTGGTGGTCACTGGAAGTATACCATGGTGGTCAGTGGGTGCTGAAGGGGTGCAGTGGTGGTCATTGGAGGCTGATGGGCTACATTGTTGTCAATGGGGGTCAGAAGGATACATTGGTGGTCAGTGGGGCTGATGGGGTACATTGGTGGTTAGTGGGGACCAGAGGGTACATTGGTGGTCAGTGGGGGCAGAAGGGTACATTGGTGGCTAGTGGGGACCAGAGGGTACATTGGTGATCAATGGGGGCAGAAGGGTACATTGGTGGTCAGTGGGGCTGAAGTAGCAATTGGTGGTAAATGGAGGCTAAAGGGGGAACATTGGTGGTCAGTAGAGGCTGATGAGGTACAGTATACTGGTGGTCAAGGGGGCCCAGAAGAATTCTTTGGTGGTCAGTGGGGGCAGAGGGGTACATTGGTGGTCAGTGGGGGCTGATGGGGTACATTGGTGGCTAGTGGGGACCAGAGGGTACATTGGTGATCAATGGGGGCAGAAGGGTACATTGGTGGTCAGTGGGGCTGAAGTAGCAATTGGTGGTAAATGGAGGCTAAAGGGGGAACATTGGTGGTCAGTAGAGGCTGATGAGGTACAGTATACTGGTGGTCAAGGGGGCCCAGAAGAATTCTTTGGTGGTCAGTGGGGGCAGAGGGGTACATTGGTGGTCAGTGGGGGCTGATGGGGTACATTGGTGGCTAGTGGGGACCAGAGGGTACATTGGTGATCAGTGGGGGCAGAAGGGTACATTGGTGGTCAGTGGGGCTGAAGTAGCAATTGGTGGTAAATGGAGGCTAAAGGGGGAACATTGGTGGTCAGTAGAGGCTGATGAGGTACAGTACACTAGTGGTCAGTGGGGGCCAAGAAGAATTATTTGGTGGTAAGTGGGGACTGATTGGGGTGCATTGGTAATCAGTGGGGGCTGGAGGGGTATATTGGTGCTTACCTTGTAGCAGTCTGTGTCGTACACCACTGATCTCTCTCTCTGCCTCCTCCTCTTTGCCAGGATTATGCAGACTGTGTTAGGATTATGCAGACCCCTAAATGCTACCTGTTAGAAACCTTATTCCAGGCGTGTAAGCAATGATGAAGACTGGAGCTTTACCTGCTGTTTGCACAGAAGACTAAATAATTTAATTATTCCATAATAATAAGGAAAGATATCTACTAAACCACTCTATGTTCACTTAGTTATTTACTTGTTTTGTTATCCTTGTCATTGTGTTACTATGTGTACTGTTGATTTACTTTCTGTTTGTAGCTTGATGTTATTGTTCATTTATTATAAGCAAAACTTGATAAGCAGAATTTATAAAGAAAAAAAAACCACTCTATGTTCCCGGTAAGGCTGCCACCTTCTGCGGAAAAGTCCAGTTTTTGCTCGCTAGGGTACTAAAATATTGACCACGGATTACCTGTGGACAATTGCCCCTGGACACAGACTGTCTTTGTACAGTGCCTCCCATCTGGAGGTGTTTGGAGCAGTTTGTGATACTTGTGCAATCAGCCCTATTCGCAAATGTTATTCCTCCTGCCGGCCAATATGTCATTTTTGCATCCAGTAGTGATGTAGTGGCGGGTAGAAGGAACCACAGTGTTTAGTAGGTGACATGCTAGCCAACACACCTGAAAAATGTCAGAGAGCACGAATGCTCTTAGTGCTGCAAGACAGCGAAGACGGCTCCAAGAATAAAAGATGTTTGGTTGTATATTGTAACCCCCCTCATTATAATAATGCTAGTTGTATTTGTTTTAATTTTCTACTGTTTGCATACTTAGCAGGTGTTAGTTCTGACTATTTGGGTGGGTCTGTGAAGATGCGTCAACCTAGAAGAGTCGTTTATAGGGTGATAAGAAGAACAAAAAGTATCCATTGTAGGAAAGTGGTTTTAATTTAATAGAAATTGCAGTGGTGAAATGGGAATAGTTTATGATATGTTGAATCTTTATAATTGGCATAGTTTCCAATATGCAGGTCTGACAATCAGTGTAAATGATGTGCTAGATAACACATTTAGTGTGGTTTTTAGTTGTCATTAGAACTCTGCAGTTATGAACACAATTTCCCTTAGCATAGTTAGGTCTTACCTCATTAAGCCTTATTTTTCTGTACCTAACGTGTGTTTCAAGCACACATTCATTGCTGCAGAGTTTAATTTATTTAATTGTGTTTTGTGCCCGCTCCTATTAGCTAGATCTGTTGGTGTGTAAACAAAGCAGCTCAAATGCAGCCCCTTCCCTGTCTTGTGTGTACCATATGCCCCATTTATACAGCCTGAGCCTAGGTTCACTAAGGGCACAGGGATTGATGATTTCAGGATACATACAAGCACTACAAGATACCTGCATATGAGCACTACCTTAAAAACATTTTAAACCGGTCAGATTCATTTTAAACAGTTCAGATTCCCCTTCTACTGTAAGCTATCACGAGCAGGGCCCTCTTAGCCCTCCTGTATTGAATTGTATTGTAACTGTACTGTCTCCTTTCATTTTGCGCAAACTGTTGGCACTATACAGTATAAAAACTGTATAATAATAATTATTATAATAATTTGAACATTTTTGATAGTTTGACATGTACAGGAAAATACAATGGCTTTCTCACTATTAATGCCTCAAATGTGCTCACTTGTAATGTATCCATGTATCTTATACTCCTGAGTGTCTTCCTGGAAAACATAGAAGTGTTCGTCATGGCTTGGTGACAATACATAAATAACAAATGGGCTATACATAGGTAATAAAATGCAGGGACAATCATAGCGCACTCTGCCTCCCCCCACTCAGCTTATAACCCCTTTCAGACAGGCATCTTCAGTTCTGCTCTACAGGGGATCCATGCATGGATTCACTGCTAATTGGAACGGATGTCAATGTTGTGACATTTGTGTCTGTCCAATTCTTTCCTCCATCTTGCAATGAAATTACCACTGACCAGTGAAGTGAATAACATTGATGTACGAGGGAGAATCAAGTCTAGTAAAGGCAAAATACATTTAATGGCTTTAATAGAAGTAACTGTGAGCACTTGAACATATCACTTTTCCACATAGTCCCCATTCAAGATGATGCACTTGTTGTATCGTTCAACTAGCTCCTGTATTCCTGCAGAGAAGGAGCTATTCGGCTGCTGTTGAAGCAAGGTGTGCACCGCTTTCTTTACTTCATCATCTGAGGGGAACCTGCGACTGCAGAGTGCCTCCTACAGCGGACCAAATATGTGATAATTGCTCGGCGCCAGTGACAGTTCTCTCCAGAATACTCTAATCTCCTTCATACTGTCTCAAAAACTGGATTGCAACTGGTAACCCATTGTGCGCACAAGTTCCTGTATCCCAAGTCATCATGCACTATGGCAAATGCGGATCCATAGCTGATATCCAAAAGTGCAGCCAATTAAGACACTATTATCCATCGTTTTTCTCTAATCAAGGCATTGGCTGTGTCGTTGCGGTCTTGTGTATGCGATGTTGATGGGTGACCAGAATGAGCATCATCAGTTACACCTGGTTTTCCCACTTTAAAACGTTTTACCTACTCATAAACCTTTTGTTGATTCATGGTGCTATGACCATACTGAGCCAACTTTCGACAGTGAATTTTTTACTGGTTTCACTCCCTGTGCCCAAAGAAAGCGCACTATGGAATGTTTT
This sequence comes from Nanorana parkeri, assembly GCF_000935625.1. Classification (NCBI taxonomy): domain Eukaryota; kingdom Metazoa; phylum Chordata; class Amphibia; order Anura; family Dicroglossidae; genus Nanorana; species Nanorana parkeri. The sequence goes on from NW_017307203.1 coordinate 271,255, forward strand.
TCTTCGATGTTGCAATTTCGCAACAGAGCGTCCATGTTTTTGTCCACGTGACTACCACTCGACTAAAGTCTGAGCGCTGTACCAGTCGACTAAAGTCCGAGCGCATGGTCGAAGTAAATATGCTATATATATATAATCTTTTCTTGATATTCTATTTTCCCTCATTCACTAAGATGATTGACATCTGATCTGATCAGACAGACAATTTTGATCTTGCCGTTAAACAATACTGCTTAGATAACACCTACTGTATCTTATGATAGTTGCATAAACAGGTTTTCCTTTGAATGCCTAATACCCTTCCTATCGTTATTGATTATAACAGTTAAGGCCAGCTGCAGTAATTACGACCCTCGTATTCTATGACAGCAACAAATTAAGTTACCATTTTGGAAAACAATTATACTCTTCTGGGCTATTTATTCTATCGGTCATATTAATTTAAGGCTTGGATTTTAGTAAAGATACAGTTTGCATTTCTCTTTTTTTTTTAGTTTCAAATGATTTTTATTACATGCATTTCTCTTTTTAATAGAATTGGTAAAGGAAGGGTCTGCCATTCTATTAGTCTAAGGAATTTAATTTTAGGTGTAAATGCAGGTCAAGCTATTACCAAACTGGCTGTGCATCTACATCCATATACAGTATATATGTTCAACACTTGCAAGTCATGTGCTTCCAAAATTGGAGTAAGTGGTTCCCAAATATTACAGTTTGTCCACATCTAAAGTGGCTCTTTGCTTATGTGGTTATTCAAATGGCTTCCAAATCCTCCAAGGCAATGATCATTGCCTGTCTAATAATGCTCTAGAGAAGTCAACTTGTTCAATTGCTAGTAGTAGTTAGCCACATTCAACAAGACTGGTTCTGTAATGTTGAAGGCATTATACTGGCTAAACCATGGCCTAGATAAGGTAAGGGGATGGTATCAGAAATATTACCTGACAGAGGCTCAGCCTTCCCACTCTATCCAAAAACAAGGAAAATAAGGTTTTGACTGGAGTTCCACTTTAATTCTGCAGTGTTATTAATTTTGTTAATATGGTTTACCACTGCAATGTTTGTTGCATTTGTACATTTAAATCAATCAATATCTAACAATATCACTAGGGTTATATGGGTTCTTTATCCAACACAACTACTTTAAAAATTATATTCAATATTTGCAATAGCATGTAACTGTTTTTCCAACTAGTTTGTATGGTACTGTGATGCTGTAATTACTAATTATGCTGGATAGGTGAAGCTCAGATTACACACACAGCTGAATAGCCCCTCTCCCTGCTCTGCGTAGCTTTGTACAAACTTTACAAGACAGTCTGAAACCAACAGGGTTATTCACAAAAGGGTCAAAAGTTTGGAGAAGGCAGGAGAAGTGAACAATCTAGGACAACATAGCTGTACTGGAAAGTGAGCTGAATTGGAGAATTTTTCCAGTCCAGCTATGTTGTCCTAGATTGTTCACTTCTCCTGTCTTCTCCAAACTCTTCACCCTTTTGTGAATAACCCTGTTGGTTTCAGACTGTCTTGTAAAGTTTGTGCAAAGCTACGCAGAGCAGGGAGAGGGGCTATTCAGCTGTGTGTGTAATCTGTAAAAATCTGTTACACCTATCATGATGAATTCACATGTGGCTAGCCACGGTTATTAAACTACAATCACTGTGTGACAAAAAATACCTAACGTTATACATAGCACCATATATACTATTCTTGTAGGTTAATACCTTTGTACGTGCCCACCCCAACTAGCCAAAACTAACACCATCTAATTAAGGGCAGTCAGATATGCAGGGGTATAATCTAATCACTATCAGGCTCTGCAGTTTTCTTCCTTCTGATTGTCTACGCCTGTGTAAAAGAGAGAAGACAGAAGCAGTCTGGCACTGCTTATCTCTAGGGAAATAAGAGGGATAGAACATTTGGAGAAAACAGATATTGTCCGTGGTTGGGATTGGAATCAGAACATCTGTACAGCAAGGCAAGATTGCTAACAACTTAGCCACTATAAACTGAAAAAACGATTGTACTGTCAAAACAGTGCAATAGCATTTTTTTAAATCAGGTCCAGGAATTACTTACATCAGTTTTCTCAGCGTGCATAAAATCATTTCATCGTTTCGTTTGATCCAAACATTTTAGCCTAAGCCAGTTTAGAGATTAATTGTCTGATTATGAGTATACGTAGGAATCCACATAAATTATTTATGGTAGCTTTAACAGCTGAATGGCAGACATGTCACAGTTTGCTGTTTTCTGTATAATTTGAATCCTAAGCTTATTTCACAGCATAACACGAATATACAGTGGGGGGAATTTATCAAAGCAATTGTGACAGTTCTAGCCTCTTAGATATTTTGTTTTAATGAATATATATTTTTATTATAAAAATCTTTCTTTACAATAAACATTTAATACAAGTCATACAATTAACAAAATAAATTTGGTAAGTAGCATAAATTAAGCAACCTTTATTTCCCCCGTTAATCAAAAAGTCTCCGACCTCTCGGAGACTCTTATTCACATGTTCAAGCAAGGACAGACTTACACTTATTCTTACTATCTTCTACTATCTATCTGTCTTGCAGCCAGAGTTAGCCTGTGTGGCCGGACTGCTGGACGGGCACCTGTGCATGCACGTGCGCATGCGCATTGTCCTACACTGGCTTTATTCACCCAACTGTGACTGAGCAAAAATTCTGTCTTATATAATGAATTTTCACTTAGCTTCAGCCCATTCACTAAGCTTAGTAGAAATTACTTAGCAATGTTGGGGGGAGAGTGATCCAGAGAGGGTGTAAAGGGACAAGGGGAACGTAGGACAGCAAAGAGCCAACCCTCATCTACCATCTTCCCCCCTTAAACTGCAGCAGACTAATCCGCTAATCACCTTTCAGCCTCAGATATCTGGAAACTGTCTATTGTATTATTCTTGCCTGCTAAATTTTGGTCTAAGGTGAAAAGGAGTTTTAAGCCCTTGAGTGTATTGGTTTATTTTACAAGTAACAGCAAAGTGACTTGTAAACGTAAGTAAGGAAATAAGTCTCTAGTTCCATTGTTTAAATTCTTGATGTGGGAATTCTGTGATTGCAGATTTAGGATGTGATCCAATATGGTTATTTTTTCTACAGAGGCTGATTTTAGGTAGCTGCTTTTCAATATAAATAGCTTTTATTTTTTAAGTTTAATGAAAGAAATGTCATCTAGTACCTGTTTGGTATTTGTAGGCAGGAAAGACATGCGAGCCTTTGTTTGTGCAAGTGTCAGAAGGAAGAACGGTTGTTATTGTTCAAACTAAAAACCTTATTCAATTCACATTGCAACAAGAACTGTGGTTTCCCCCAGGTTCCCCTGCCATCTGCATGATACCATTCATAAGCGACAGTAATAAACACATTTCGCCATGAAAGATCCCCTCAACCTGTTTAAGTTTAGAGCTATCCTTTGTATGGCATGGCTGGTATCTGGGAATCTGAAGGTTTGGTAGACACTTGTTCTTAAATGCCCACAGCATACTTTTTTCATATAATAACTCATAGGTAGACAACATGTGCATCAGGAGCTTACAGGGAACATGTTCACCATTTACACCTTCCCTGCCCTAGAGGGGCTAACAGTATACAGTATACGGGTATACAGGTCTATCTAACGCTACGCACAGAAGTTATTGTTTGCCGGGCGGCTGCTGTTTGCTGAGATGTAAGTTTTTACTATTTTAATAAAGAGTTTTTTATGGCTTACTTCACCATGTGGAATCTTTTTTGATCTTATTTATGCATAACAACGTTACTGGGCATGTGAACTTACGGGCATCCAGTTTGAAGATCTGTCCTCAACAAAGCGCATTTGGCTGTTTGGTTTCAACCATTGGGATTCGGTGAGTGCGTACCCCCGAAGGGGCCCACGTCTGTGTTACTAAAGGAATGTTGGATTCACTCACCGGATCACTGACTGGTTTAAACACTACGGATGTTTTTTCTTCACTTATGGGTGGATTTCAAGGGAGTGAACTTTATGATCAATTTCACTAGCACAAAATATAATTATATAATATTCATTGGGTATTTTGGGACCCATCTGATTCACTGTGGATGATTTATTTATTTGTATATAGGGATATCTATTATTGATCACATATTCATTGGGGTTTTCGACCCTTTCCTTCTCACTGTGATTATCATGTAATTATCATTTGTATGATACTTATCAATTATGTATTAGTTTTTTGATTTTGAATACTTTTTCCTATAATTTATTATATTAATGCACTTTAGGCACATTTACATTTATAGGAGTGTTAATAATTTAGGTTGGGGTCCCTTAGCGCTCTCTAGTTTCCATAAAATCAGTGCTCAAACAGTTGGTTTGTATTGTTGGGGCGGCTTAGTGACCTCTAGTGGCATTATCCAGTAGCGCGGAATTATACTTTATAGTATACAGTCATTACCAAACTCACATCCATCAGGGACAATTCATAGGCTAAACAACGTGCCAATATGTTTTAGGGAGTAACAGTACAAACTTGTGGCAAACATATAGACACCATACAGAACTTTGGTGGGAGTTGAACTTAGGACCTCAGTATTGCAAAGCATTTTTACTATCCACTGTGTGATGTAAACATGTAATTAACTACTTCTGAAAATGTTGCTGTAATTAGAGCAATACACAAAAATAATGTAACATTTTTGGAAATTAAGATAAATGCAGTAATAATACAGAAAAAGTCTACTAAATATGTTTCTTCCTATGTTGGGTTTCCTTATTTGTTATTTGCTTTTTGTTTTCCAACTAATAAATCTTTCAATTTAGGGTCACCATGGATGACACTCTGTGAAAATTTAATTTGCTTAAATGCATTCTAAAAGGTCAATGAAATAACATACACTATCTTTGACATAGTCACATACATTTTAAACTATTTGCTGCACTTGTTAGTGTTTACCATTAGGATATATAGGAACTGGGCACTTGAGATACAACTCCAGATATGTTGAAAAAAAACAAACCCTAAGGCTTCTACATGTAGGCGTAAACTCCGCTCTTCCAAAGACCTAATGCTTATTAGCTCCCTCGTCAACTCCTCCCATGCTCGCCTTCAAGACTTCTCTAGAGTCTCTCCCATCCTCTGGAACTCCTTACCACAACCTGTTCGTCTATCTCCTACTCTGCCTGCCTTTAGGCGATTCCCTAAAGACTTGTCTCGTCAGGAAAGCCTATCCCACCTCAACCTAACCACTTGACTATCACGTTCTCAAACAATTCATCCCCACACAGCTACCTCCTCATGTATCACTTGCCCCTCCCTTTTAGATTGTAAGCCCTCAGAGGCAGGGCCCTCCTTACCATCTCCTCTTGACTTGTATTGTAATGTCTTCCTCATATTGTAAAGTGCTCGCAAACTGTGGCGCTATAGAAATCCTGTATAATAATAATAATAAATAGCAGCTGAAATGAGATGTTTGGCAGTGAAGAAGAGGTCAATGCAGGAAACCATCCATACATCTGTGTCCCCTAGCTGATGACTCATTCAACTCTAGAGTATTCAGGCAGATTCAGCTAGAGCAATAAGTAGTTTTTTTTAAAGCTTCTATTTAGCCAAAATTAAATTTAGCTTAGAGAAGCACAAAAACTTTGGAAAAGATCAATCGGAATATCTGGTATTTGTTTTCATATGTCAGTTGTGATTCAATATACTGTATGTGAATACCTAATAGCTAGAGTTACTCTTTAACTTTGATGCAGTGGTTTATATGCAGAAACTGCTTAGCAGTTAATAGCTAATGCTCTCACTGTGTTGCCAGATGAACTTCATGTGGGCATGCAGTCATTTAATATAATCTCTTGCGATTCTTTTTTTGTGTTCAGGAAATAAATGTATCTCTACTATAGGGTGGCAAATGAGCAGATTTTATGGCTGTAGTTTAATAGACACTGCGTGTAGCACAAGTCTATTATCTACTGCTGTGTACAGGTAAGCAGTGTGAATGAAGATATTTTGCCCCATTGAAGTTACAGTTTTATTCAGTAAGGCAATGCAAATAGCAGTCATGATATTCTAAGTGCAGTATCACATAGACGGCATACATAATTGCTATTGATTTGTGAACATCATTAATGCTATTTTAGCTTTACAGATTGCTTTTGCAGTAGTAGGATAGACTACAAAGATTTTAAACCTCACTTTGTTATTTTTTCGCCCCTCAATATTTTTCTCTATAGGACATTTACAAAGTTGTGAAGCAGATTTTGAAATAAATGACGTTGCACTAGACCAGGGGTAGCAAACCTCCGGCCCTCCAGCTGTGGTGAAACTACGAATCCCATGATGCATCTCTCTGCGGGAGTCATGTCTGTGGCTGTGAGAATCTTGCAATGCCTCATGGGATTTGTAGTTCCACCACAGCTGGAGGGTCGGAGGTTTGATACCCCTGCACTAGACCTTACTGCATAGGGAGATGTGAACACATGAAGATTGGAACATACTCCACTTCCTTGCTGTATTCCAGAGCACACCACTTTTCTAAAGACCATAGCATGCAAGATATTTACAGAACGTTTACTAAGCATTTCAACCTCATACATTTGGGCATTTCTTAATGTAAGCATGTCCATTAAAGAAGAACTCTGGGCAAAACTTATATTAACCCTTGCGGTGGGGCTACTCCCGCACTGCAAGGGTCAACTGCTCATTATTGTCTGGGTGCTAAAAAAAAAAGTTACAAATACTAAAAAAGTAAAAAATACTCACCTGATCCTCTGACTTGGCTTGCTCTTAGACCGGTCCCTGGATACCAGGTCATTTTAGGTATTTACACTGCTTGAATGAAAAGAATATACTTTTAAGGATTGATACTGCTGTGTACAGGTAAGCAGTGTGAATGAAGATATTTTGCCCCATTGAAGTTACAGTTTTATTCAGTAAGGCAATGCAAATAGCAGTCATGATATTCTAAGTGCAGTATCACATAGACGGCATACATAATTGCTATTGATTTGTGAACATCATTAATGCTATTTTAGCTTTACAGATTGCTTTTGCAGTAGTAGGATAGACTACAAAGATTTTAAACCTCACTTTGTTATTTTTTCGCCCCTCAATATTTTTCTCTATAGGACATTTACAAAGTTGTGAAGCAGATTTTGAAATAAATGACGTTGCACTAGACCAGGGGTAGCAAACCTCCGGCCCTCCAGCTGTGGTGAAACTACGAATCCCATGATGCATCTCTCTGCGGGAGTCATGTCTGTGGCTGTGAGAATCTTGCAATGCCTCATGGGATTTGTAGTTCCACCACAGCTGGAGGGTCGGAGGTTTGATACCCCTGCACTAGACCTTACTGCATAGGGAGATGTGAACACATGAAGATTGGAACATACTCCACTTCCTTGCTGTATTCCAGAGCACACCACTTTTCTAAAGACCATAGCATGCAAGATATTTACAGAACGTTTACTAAGCATTTCAACCTCATACATTTGGGCATTTCTTAATGTAAGCATGTCCATTAAAGAAGAACTCTGGGCAAAACTTATATTAACCCTTGCGGTGGGGCTACTCCCGCACTGCAAGGGTCAACTGCTCATTATTGTCTGGGTGCTAAAAAAAAAAGTTACAAATACTAAAAAAGTAAAAAATACTCACCTGATCCTCTGACTTGGCTTGCTCTTAGACCGGTCCCTGGATACCAGGTCATTTTAGGTATTTACACTGCTTGAATGAAAAGAATATACTTTTAAGGATTGTGAGGCACTGTCTGGCAGGATTGTGGACGGTGTATATGGGTCACCTAGTATTCTCACCTACACATGGTGAGGGGCTCCAGGGTTTATATATCATATGTAGAAAACAAAACTTTTGTTTTCTCAGACCTTAATACGTTCTGTTCTGGGTCTTGGAGCTCAGATACTTTGTAGAGCTTTAGGTGGGAATAAGCCTTCATTCTTAGGTCCACATGTTATCTGGTAGCCAAATCTCATTATTAATTAAAAGCTTATGCAGCAACTCCTAACTGGGGAGTGGAAGACAGAGAGACTCAGAACTGAGCATGCTCAGGGGTTTTGTTATAGACACTCGCTTCAATGATTGGCTTATCACAAAACCACAGCCAAATATGATGTAACCCCAGCACAATACTTTGTCACAGCAAAGTCTGGTGGACGAAACAACATAAGTGGCCTATGAGCACACCCTACTAGTGAAAAATAGTAACTACATAAAATACACTGCACTAGTTTAGGGGTCGATAAGGGGTACATCCCTACACTATGGACTCACTGTTCAAAGACCTCCTGCATTGAACTATGTTTGCTGCATTGCTGAATAAAAGTGCAGGACAAACCCGCTTGAACTGTTCATAGATGTCCCTGTTTTGTGCATGGTTTACCGCTGCCAATACCACTCGAGCCTGTCCCCCTTATTGGATGTATTGATGAATACAGAGCTACATTATTTGTGTCTTTTATCTGCCTGAAGTTTAGCATTAGACCTATAGCCAGTCATTTAGATATGCATCCAGCACTCCAAGACTAGAGCTGAAGCTGCTCTAAGGGCTTTGTAAAAGCTGCTTGATGACTTTAAAATGACTGTGAGTTCAGTGCCTTGGGGCAGGCTAATTTCAGTTTCTACCAGCACTGTAATTTCAGAGTCATCCTTATGAGTATAGAACCCAGGTGTATAATTGTGCCATTTTTTTTACCATGCTGACAAAGGGATGATTCTTTATTGCTGTTTATCATATGAAAAATGTGCTGGTAAGGTTCTTCAGTTGACACATTTTAGTCCCAGAAGAGATTAGCACTGATTTAGATACAGTGGAGCCACTTATTTGCATACAGGGAGCTATAAAAAAGTAAACTATAGGAAGTGTTTATGTTATTGCTACACTTTTGCTATTGAAGTGTATAAACTTGTCACTGGAAGCATTTTATGTATTCTTTTGCCTGTATTGCCCACCCTTTCATATCTATTACTTTATACAGCGCCACAGGAAACACTGGTGCACTATAAATCAAACACCATGGTTTTTTTTTTTAGCATTTAAAAAAATAAAATACCTGTAAAAAGGCTGCCAAAAAATCACTATGAATAGTAAAATGCTAGAGCTGAGGACATCGATGAACTGGTATTAACCTATCTCCTACCTACTGTGGCCTGCAGCAGTCTCAAGCTTCAGAGGAGTAGTGCCCCAGGAACAGGAGGGGATAACAAGGACAGGGATGGGGGTGCTGCACTTTTGGAGGTTGTAGAAGGGATTGGGTGGTTTTCCAGTCACCCAAATAATTTTTAAACAATGATTCTGGTTGATAGAATTTAAAATAAACTGGTAGGTCACTATTGTGTCTGCGAGATTGTTCCCCAAAAGTAGTAGTTAAAATCGGTTTCAGGGAGAAAGAGAGCGAGAGAGAGAGAGAGCGAGAGAGAGAGAGAGAGAGAGAGAGAGAGAGAGAGAGAGAGAGAGAGATAGATTTATACAATGCATTATTCAGATCTCTTCTGGTACTTCTGGTATATGCAGTTGAGTTTTAGTCAGAAAACTGGAAAGTTTTCACTGTAAGGACAGCACAAGGAACATGAAGGCATGCCTTGTGACTGTGAGAATACAGAATTAACCTCTGCATAGGGTAAGGGTTTTTCATTGTAAGAGATGTAAAAATATCAAGTCAACTTTATAGGTATTGGTTTCTCAAAGACAGTAGAAAAAAATAGTCACATGCATTTTTATATGAAAAATATGTATAACTACTCATTTATTTAGGTAATAGTAGAATGCTGATCTGGCAAGCTATTCGATCGCCTTTAACGGACAGAAACAAATAATTGTTGGGTCACACTTTTTTGTTTTGCATTCCTATGTATCAACGGGGGCTGTATTTGAACTTGTACCTATATATTTTATAATGGTTCAACTCGATGAACATGTGCCATTTTCAACCTATCTATTTAATCAATAACATGGCACATATCATGTGTTTATGTTAATCACTGGCAGTTGAACAGTCAATCAAAACATCATTGGTGACTGTAGATGTGGAAGGCTGAGGTTACCTGTCTATAAGGTTAATCAAATTCGCAAATAATATTATTCATAAATAGAGGGAAATGATTTCATAGGAGATTATATATACTAAAATGGATAAGGGGAACAAATGCCACTAGGGATCTCCATTGTTCTTTCGCAAGAATTAGATGATCGAAGCAGCAGCAGTAGCTAACATATACCTAAGTAAACCGTCATACTTCAGTTATTCATCTGCTGAGTATGTTGAATATAAAGCAAGTCATTTAATAAATCCAGCTAGATTATCTCTTTTGAATGTAAGATTTGGATTCATATAAAGTATCTGTGCAATAACCTTGTATTCTGGGCTGTGGGTACACATGTTGTCTTACGGACTTCTGTTCCTTATTGCTTCCTCTTTCTTTGTGACTTACTACATATCATATCATTATAGTCTTATCCCCTGGAAAGCGGAGGATGTCGAAGATGCTCCATCCTGCCTGCAGCACATCCTTCTCCCAAAGTATACTGTTGTTGAATGGTGTGGCATATCAGGAATTTATTTATACAGAATTGTAAATTTACTGTTTGAAAAAATGTAAGTTTGTTTTATTGGACCTGCCATTAGGGATGTCCCGATACCACTTTTCAAGACCAAGTACAAGTACTTTCCCTCAGGTACTCGCCAATATCAATTACCGATACTTTTTCTTAAAGGAACATGTGAAATTTTTTCTAAAACAATACAGACTAATGATTTTAGAGCAGTTTTTCACCAGGGGTGCATTCAGATATTGGCGGGGCTGCGTACAGGGGTTCAGTGGGAAAAATGTCCCTTACTTTGGTGACCATTGAGAAGATTGCCCCTAACATTGCTGATCGCTGAAAACAATGGCCCTTGCATTGGTGGCCATTGTGAATAATTCCCCTTACAATGGGATGAATGCCACATACACTGGTGACCAGTGGGAAGAATACTCCTTACATTGGTGGTCAGAAGGAAGAATTATCTTTACATTGGTGGACAGTGGAGAGAATGCACCCTATATTGGAGTCCAGTGGGAAGAATGACCTTTGAGGTTAATCAGCCCCAGCTCAAGTAACCTTTCGCAACTGCTAGCGGATCCCTGGAGAATGGCAGTCCTAGGCTGTTCTATGGCATAAGGTACAAGTAGATTCAGCATTTTCAATAGTAAGGATGTCCACTGCAATGCCCCCCTCCCTTGGGTGATTGTGCCAAAAACAGGTATACAATTAAGAAACAAGCGTCATTCTGCAAAGTTTGTCACTCACAGTAGACAGTCTTCATACACCTGAACACAGGATCTATCTCCCGATTCTCGCTCTTCTCCGGCATTTCCACACTGCACAGTACAGTCCACAGACAGAGTTCCATCACACAGAATACTATTAACACTTACCACCTGCCACGCTGTCACACGTCCGTCCGAAGAGGTCAGAGCAGAGAGGGAGGTTGCGATTGGTGGAGAGCGTATTCCGGGGAGGGGCTGTGCAGGTCACTGGCTTCCCATGTGCCACCTTCTCCCTGTCATTTCTTCATCTCCGGCAGCCGAAGCTTTTTGAAAATATTTAAAGGGCTGGTATCGGCTCTATGTATAGGGGCGTTTTCACGAGTACAAGTACTTGTGAAAATGCCCTGTATCGGCCCCGATACCGTTACCAGTATCGGTATCGTGACATCCCTACCTGCCATGTAATAAATATTGGCATATCCAATGTGTCTTTGCATCTAATATTACACCAGCAAGTGAACGTGTTTGTCTTTGTTTATGCCTAGATATCCTATTCAAGCAACTTATGCCTCCAGTCGAATCCATGTTTAGTGCCCCCCCTGACCCCCAGAGGCCTGAACCCCAAAGGGTAGGGAGGGCTGACATTTCACTCTTAGGGGTAGATCCTTAGCCACTGAAGGGATGTGATTAATAAATTAGACGCCAGTCCAAGACTTTTTCAATGGTTTATTAACGAACAGCAAAACTGGGAGAGAGGGTATAGGGCTTCAAATATCCATAGCAAAAATAGACAGACTCCAGACTCACCAATCTCTTCAGGCTTCCACAGTGCAAAAATACTTTAGTAGCCCATGAATTGACACTGTGCAGTAGAACATTAGCTGATTAGGGATGTGCATGAGATCTTCCCATGAGATATTCTGGTGAGATACCAGACTTGTTCCTAAGGTCCATGCTTTCTCCTGGTACCTCCAACAGTCTTGGGGCTCCTCTGGTTCTCCTCCCCAGATAGTTCCTGACCCCTCCTGGGTCCACATGTGGCTTGAGGCCTAGTCAGCTTCCCCAACCTTGTACATGCCACACATCAGGGCAAGCCCGGGGGCAGACTTCCCTGAACACGTGGCAATCCCTTAGTATTTATGCACTCCCCCAGCATGCACAACAGGCCATGCAACCACCAGTGATTGGCTGGTGAGGCATAGACACTCCCGATGTTCCCTTATTTGCTGCCTGTCAGGGTTCCATCCTGGCTTAACTGGTTTGCAGCATTCTGGCTTGGATGCCATTTCACTGCTCCCTCTTATGGCCAAACAGGAGAGCATCATCTGAGAGAGCCAGAGGGGAGTTTCCTATTCTGAGTGATGATGTCACCCCACACACTATATAAACCACTCCGTCCGGTCTGTCCTTGCCCTTGTGCCCTTGTGCTGCTCTGAGTATTCTGACTCTGTGTATGACCTGATCCTGGCTGACGTTCTCCTCTGGTTCCTGCTCCTGGCTTGTTCCTGACAAGCTGATTTCCTGGTTCCTGCTCCTGGCTTGTTCCTGACAATGCTGATCTCTGTGTTCCTGACGTAGCTTGTACGACTACCCACTCCGGCTCCTGACGTTGGCTTGTTCCTGTTTATGGTTTTTGCTTGCTCCTGTGGACACTTTTCTTAATAAAATATTTTTAACTACCACCTAATGCTTGTCTGGTTTTCAATGTGCTCTGACATTGCCCCACTCTGCGGCAGGGTCACACCCCACTCACAGGTAGGTGCAATCAATAGCAGAACACCTAGAATTTACCAGAGGATGCCAGACCACAAATCAGCTAGACTGATTACAGTGTTGGGAACACTAAATTTTCTAAGCCACTCCACTTTGGGGGATAGGGGCTACAAATGAAAATATGTTTTCAGTAAATTTCGTGTGCTGTAACTGCAAATCTTTACAGGCCTGCATGCCACTGTATTTTCTGTATCTTGGATATGACTCCTCTGCTGACCCGCCCGTGTCACCTTTAATGGGCTTAATCATAGGTAACCAGCAGATTGGGCACATTCATAAATAGTAGAATTTTGCTGGACCCAGAAGTCTTTGTGGTCTAATCAATTACCTAAAGAGAGTCTCCTAGTCCAAAGGGATCGGTGGTGGAACATCGTACCCACCCTGTTTTTCCGCCAGGAGAGGGGACCCCTATTTGTCACTCACATGTTGAGGGTTGTGGTAGCTTGCTCTTGCAGAAATTATCTTTCTCTTAACATACCCACTGCAGAACTCGTCCTCCAGCCAGAAACCAGTGCACTTTTTCCTATTTGTTGGAATATTTGCTCCACTCAGGGAACAGGACCTCAGTTACACAATATGGTTGGGGAAAAAAGTCCAATAAGCTGGCAGCACTCTTTGCACCCATTACACCCTGTTATTTTTAGACATAACCCTTCTTTTATTAAGTGTTATTGACCCTTTGCATTCTGTTTAGGATGGCATGTGTCGAGTGATTCTCTCTGATTCCCATCTCTTGTTTGTTATTTTTATTTTCATATTTTTGTGAGTTAAGAAAATCCTCCCCTGCTAGGTGTTTGGTATTTAACAAGGAAACTTTTACATTTAAAGTTTAAATATAAAAAGAATAACAATTTTCTTATTAAGCAGAAACGTCCCTTACTCATAAACCATATTTTAAAGGTTTAACTTTGTGACTACATCACTATCATTTTGCCTACACTGCAAGATGTTGTGGTTTCTCCTGGGAATAAGTTCCTCTGAGGCTGAAAGTGTTGTCATGTTCCCAGATACAGGCTTATCTGACAAAATGTGAGGACGGTGTGTTTCCATCTAGTTTGATAAAAAAAAAAAAATACCAAGATATTGTCACTGTCTGTTGGTACTGCTTCTTAAGCACATCTCAAGGTACAAACATATTTCCCCCTGTAGGAATGCAGCTCCTGGTATTTCAATGACAAATGTACATGATGCATGCTATGGAAATTTGCTTACAGTTACTTCTGTTAGTATCTTACATGTGATCCTGGCTTTTTGTTGAGGTTCTCATTGTATTACATAGTTATAGTGCATAGTTACATAGTCAATAAAGATGAAAAAAAAATGCTGTTGAACTTCTTACACCTCCTCTAGTTTTGGCCCAGAGGAAGGAACCCCCCCCCCCCCCCCATCTCCACCCCTTCCTCGATCTTCGAGTTGGGTTGCCCCCGACCTCGCTGGGTCAAGATGGGCCCTTTAAGACTCACCTCCCTCAATGTCAAGGGTCTCAATATCCCGGAGCGGCGGTCGAGACTCCTGGTGGACCTACGTCATTCTGGTACGCACATTGCCTTTCTCCAGGAGACGCACTTCCGTATTGACAAGACTCCGACCCTACGCAATAAAGACTATCCGACTGCTTACCACTGCCCGTCCCCTCTCTCTAAGTCCAAGGGTGTGAGCGTGCTCCTGGCCAAGTCAGTTCC
>NW_017307203.1:286591-288065 GCF_000935625.1 Nanorana parkeri
ATTTTGGGCGCAGGAAAGAAACCCCCCCCCCCCCATTGTGCAACCTTTGCCCATTTTGTCAAATAAGAGGGGAAAAAAACCTTCATGACCCCACAGTATCTCTATAGTGTTGGTGTCACTTTAGGCCCTGTTCACACCTATGTGTTATATTGCACAGGAATACCCTGAAGGCAAAGAACAATTGTTCCTGTCCACACACCAGCACTCTGCAGTAAATCTTCATGTATGTTTTTGATGCATTGAGAAGATCACTGGATTTAAAAGACATGCATAAAAAAAGCATGTGGTTTATGTGCTACCATAACAAGTGACAAGTCTTTTCCCTTTTAAATACATGTTAAAAGTACTGAAAAATGTGTGCCAAAAATGTGCAGTAATGTGCATGTATAGTTGTGAAAAGAGCTTTTAAGTAAATTCTAATATTTTTGACCCACTTTTGTTTTAGTTGTCTGTTTACTGTTATACATTTTTGCTCATGTTGTTTTAGGCCGTTTCTACTATTTTTATGTTATAAACTATTACAAATAGACATTTTATAGACATTTTATACATAACAAAGGTCCCAGCCCGGTGATAAGGGATATGTCAATGCTCTAATGACTTTTTCCAGCTCTGTTAAACAGCTATAAGCAGTGCTGAATACTGAAATAGCCAAAATAGCAAAAGAGACTAAACAGTCATAAGTGGGCTGTACAAAATACTACAAAATAAAATACGTTTTTCAAATGTTATTTTTTTAGTACTGAGTATTATAACAGAAAACCACTAAATGCTTTAAGGTTTCCATGCACACAACATGTATGTTATCACTCACACCTCACTGTGACAGTGTTGCTTGAAAATTCAGTGTACCGTCTGGAGCACTCAGCAGGAACAAAGGTTTGTACCCAAAGGGATAAATGGGTTTATAAACTCTTGACGAGATGGTACCGCAGCCCCAAAATACTTCAAAGGATCTTCCCTGGCACCTCCCCGATGTGTTGGCGCTGCGCTTCCCAAACTGGCTCTCTATACCACATTTGGTGGTCCTGCCCCCAGATCATGTCTTTCTGGGATCAAGTCTTCATGGTCTATCGACAAGTTACGGATTCTACTCTTACTTCCTCCCCGAAGGTTGCGCTACTCTCCATTTTCCCTGGCTCCATTTCACACTTTAAGAAGGACATACTCCGCTTCTGTGTCTCCTCAGCCCGCTCTCTCATTCCAAGGCATTGGAACTCAACTAGAGTACCTACCATGAAGGAATGGGCAAGGGAACTTTGCCGCATCATGCATCTAGAGATGTTGACGGCACACCTACATGATAGAAATGCTGCATTCAATGAAAAATGGACACCTTGGCTTGTATATATGGACTCAGACCACTTTAAATCACTTTGATCCCATGTTCCCTTTACATTTGTCAAGGTACAGAAATGGGAATCCAATTAAGTCATGGCTTGATCATTTACTTCACCAGAGGAAACTTCTTACC
>NW_017307203.1:288121-297494 GCF_000935625.1 Nanorana parkeri
TTTTTTTCCCCCCCCTTCTCACCCATCACTGCCCCAGGTGTTGATAAGATCAACCTACTTTCTCACATGGGTTTAAATCTGCAACCGGGTCAAAATGGGAATGCTGATTCTCAGCTTGACCCATCTGATTATACACTGTTTCCACAATGTAACCCTACATATATATATATGATCTTACTCACCTGCTTGTCGATAACTGTGTTTGTTTTGATAAAAAATTGCCCCTCAATAAAAACTTATTATGTAAAAAAAAGGGATAAATGGGTAGCACAGTGATGTAGAGGTTAGCACTTCTGCCCTGTAGCCCTGGCCACCGGTTCAAGTCTCGGTCACTGCACTATCTGTAAGGAGTTTGTGTGGATTTTCTCCCACGCTCCAAAGACATGCTGGAAGGTAAATTGGCCCTGTATGTATGCATGTAAGATAGGGACCTTTGAGTGTAAGCTCCTTGAGGTCAGGGACTGATGTGAATAATTATTATGAATATAATTTGATTGCGTAATAACGCCTTCCCACGTTGATACTCATGCAGGGAGCTTTTCATGCTTTTGCTGTTGTAGCGCCCTCTAAAATGTCGCTATTCAATTTAGAGATACCTGGACTGTAACCAGTCTAGATACTGATTATACAGAGCTCTGCATTCTATAGGTGTCCCTGAGTCTGCTGGATTGATTGCTCCTCCTGTTGCTGAGGAAAAGGGAGCCTTGGCATACAGTGAGGGAGGATCCACCCTCAGGTTATGACTATGCACCTGACCCTAGCCAATCCCTGAGAAGGATGACTCAGAGGCATGGTTGAGGGCAGGTAATAAAAGGTCTGGGGACATTGTGGAGAGCTCTCTTTCCCCTAGGGGCCTTGCCCTAGGAGGACTGTGTGTGATGCAGAGCAAATGGCCTGGGCCTCAGCACATGGCAGGTGCTGAGGGGCCTGGAGGCCTAAGGATACACTGATACTTCACTGGGCCCATACACGTGGCAGGTGTTGGGTGCCTTGTTCTAAGAAGATACTCTCATTTAACTGGAGTGCTCCTTGGCAGTTGCAGATGCTGAGGGCACAGAAGTTCCAGATCCTAAAGAGGAAAATACCTGATGGAAGCTGGGTCGGGGAGGAGTCCGCTTGTTGAGGGGTACCGCAGAGGAGCTGGTGCGAGCGTCCGTCTGGGACCCACAAGGGAGATCCCACACCCTATTCCAGGTATCTGTTCACAGTACTACTACTACTACTACTATTGGTCCCTGGGACCAGATCGCAGTGATTTCGGCCTTAGCGGTTGCTAGGGGAGAAAGCTGTCCTCAGAAGATTCCAATGGCATCCTACAGACCCTAAACCCTCTCTCTCCTATTGATGTTGCAAATAAATACCCTAAAAAGACCCTAAGACTCGAGCCGTTCTGTCCGTGAGTGTCGGTGTGCTGTTGCTGATCAAAGGGGACCGGTAGCTGGAACCAACAGGTAGGAGAACCTATTGCAATATTCAGCGGCTCCTTCGGGGGTGAGCGCTACACTGTTTTTAGCCTTTCTGCATAAGTGCAATGATCTAATTTAGGGGTCTTCATAATGATTCATATCACAGAAAGGTCCAAAGATTTCCTAAAATAGTGCAAGGGTGCTGCAGTCTTGCCTAGTGACTAATGGTTTGGGTTGGCTGCATCTGGCTCTGGGTGTCATAGCACATTCATGCGCAAAGATGTGTGAATTAAATATTCCTTAAAGTGTATTTCTACTTTTGCAGTCAAATTTGAGAAAACCTCACCTCCTTTTCTGACAATAACTGTAACATTCTGGACTTCCATCACCTTTGATCCTGGTGACAATGATCACAAAGACCAATAGAGAGGATGAGTCTCCCAAGCAGAGACACAGACAGCAATGACAACATCGCAGACATTTTAACCCTTTCCTACTCTATTCAAAACTTTAAAAAAAGGTTGCAGTCTTAGATACACTTTCCCACCCAGCTGACATCTAGATTGACTGTACACCTACGGCCTTACGGTGGCCATAAACTAGTAGATCTTCGGTCGGAAATTTATGTTTCTGCCACGAACCCTCGTTCGATTATAACTTGAATACCCCATCAAGCATAGTCAAATGACGATTTTGAAAATTGTTTGTTAGCCATACTAGCCAACCAATTTTTGACGAATGATGAAAATGATTTCCTTTTGCGCATGTGCTGTGTTCTTGCTGAGATTTTTGACGAACGTAAACCCCACCGATTCATCGATTTTCCTTTGGTCAGAGAAAACTTTTCCAACCTGACTGATTGAAAACTTTCGATCACAATATCAAAAACAAAAATTGGTGATTTACCATTAACTGTTCGATTTCCGCTCAACAGACCATCCGTGGATGATTTCCAAATGAAAATCGTACAATTTATGACAACCACTAGATACCTAACTTTACCTTTCTGACCATGCTTCATGTTACACCCATATAACATGTTGACTGACAACCATCCCAACCCCCTTCCTGCTCCCACTTAGATTCATGGAGTCCTTCTCTCCGCAGACTTGCTTACATTTTTTATTTGGTGCAGCTGTGTGGTTGGAGCCAAGCACAGCTGCGTCATCCATTTACAGATCCTTTGACATGATCTGTGAATGGAGAAAATACTGTGGCAGAGGGACTAGTAATTCTCAGTGGAACACAAGCCCAGTGATGTCAGCACACTTGTAATCCATTGACACTTCCTCCCATCCATGCTACTGGATATCCATATTGAGGTACAGATAGGGACTGGAAGAGGAGTCTGCAGGAGGCAGAGCATTGTAACCTTGACCCACTGATTGCAGGTGCAATGCTTTACTGGCTTCTCTCTATTTATTATTAAAAAAAAATTATTAAGGTGAAATTACCCTTTAACATCTAGCTGACATCAAAATGACTATAAGTGTATTCATATTTTTCTGTAATGCAATTATTTTCAACTCCTTTTTTTCTTGACTGTAAACTTTTTTATCCAATTTATTTGTACACAACAAATTGGGCATGCAGAAAAAGAGACCTTTTGATTCCGCTAATTCACTTTACCTGCATGCAGAAATGTATGTTTTTAGGTTTTCTCTTTTTAGTTACTGCTTTCAGACCAAAACAGTCTTGCTTTGAAATAATATTTTGTTTATATATTTTTCTCTTTAGTATACCGCATGCTGATAGCTCTTAGATCTCACTGTAAATGGTGGCACAATATGTTTATGATATGTGGCTGTAAAAAATAATGCTTTATACAGTTCATCTTTAGATGCAGAACTTTTTGGCTGTTTTTAGAATTAAAGTTTTAAAGAAACTCACAGCATATGGCTTCTAAAGAAATGGCAAGTTTGTATGTGATCTTTGGAAAAAAAGGCAAATTTCACAAAGCTTAATAATCTGAGCTGTAAGATGAATCCGCTCTATGTGTAGTGCTTTAATCTTGCACATAGATATGACCTAAGTGACCTTTCTTGATCCATCTGTCTAATGAGCGCAATATTCACATTTATTTTCTGTAAATTTTTGGCTTTACTATTAAACCATAGAAGACTTACTTAAACACCCTTCAGTTCATTTTTTCTTTAATAGCAAGATCTGATGTTGTTTCTCTGCTCTTGTAGTGATCAAAGTTCTTCATTGTGCACTGTTTTATCACATCAATAACATTTTTTTTTTCTTTCTGAACTTTTGACTTTGGAGGCTTGGCAACTCTCACAGACAACCTCATTATGCATAAGCTGAATTTGTTTTTTGCGGTTTGTTTATTTTTTTCTTCTTCTGTTCAGAAGTTTTAATAATTTATGTTTTACTCCAGACCAACATTGGTTTATGATTTTGCATAATGCACTCATGAATTTGCCTATAAATGTTTAGCTCTTTTCTAGTAACTAGTTAAGAGTTGGCCTGTTTTTTAGGCCCTCTGCGGTGTCCTAAATTTGCTATTATTGGCTGATAAAGGGTATGTTATGTAATTGCTTTGTAGGATATAGCAGATACATTGTAGCTTATTCTTGTCTAAGTTAGATCGCTCACTGTACAAAAAAAAAACGAAAAGTCATTCACTCTCAAAATGAGATTTCACATTGTGATCTGAATGTTTTTTTGCAAGAGATACATTTATCTCAAACTTTAATCTCCAGAATTCCCTGCAGATTTCATTGAAAATTGCATGAGATAAAGTCTACAGTAGTTTTGTGAAAAGAATGCAGCCCTGTTGCCAAAGGGAGATGTCTGTCATGAATGGCCATTGTGTTTATGGCTCTCTATGTAGAAATTATGTGAACTGCTCAATTATTTTTCAAAGCCGGTGATAAAACAAAAAAGTCAGATAGAGAGCTTTTCTGTCAAATCCATCAACTTGAGAAAAAATCACTCCCACACCATCAAGTATATACTGTTTCTTATGTTGTAGAATTTATTTCCCCTTGATCTGCTTTTACTTGAAATTAATCATTTAGGAGAGTAATTGGGTTATGCCCATGGATTTATCCTGTAATATGCCAGTTTGTTAATTGAAAACATCTAATCTGTTCATGTTTCTTTGAATTTTTCTGGTTTGAAGGTTTAAATGCTATGTTTGGGAGATGTTTTAGGTGAAGTTGTTTTTATTTAGGGTTGTTGACCATCGGTCTAAGGCCCTGTCACACAGGCTGATCAGGAGGGAATCCATGCATGGATCCCCTCTTGATCACAGCAGTACTAATCCGATGTCACAGCTCTTGCGATGAAGGAAAAAAACTGAAATTACCGGACCCTATGTCAGTCAATGGGGAATTGTATGTGGAAAAACAAACAGAAGGTCCGGAAAAACAAATATTTGCTTTTCTGTACCTGGGTGGAATTGAAGGTAACTGGGTGTAAACGAACACCTGTCCTTGGACCCGATTGGATTGTCTGTAAGAATAGGGCTTAACTTAAGTAGAAGTCAGTTTTATACTGAGAATTTAGTTTTTCCATCACAATGTAGGATTATTTTAGAAGTTGTAGCAGCTCATACAATCAATATTTGTGTTTCAGATTTAATTAAAGTCATGATATCTGTGTTTGAAAAGATATTGAACCTTAAATCCACCCATGGGCATCACTAGTTTCAGGTACCTGAAGTATGTGCCCAGCATATTTTGCAGGGCGCTGCAGTATCTATGCAGCATTCTTTCTGCCTGACCCAAAGTTTAGAGCCAAGAGAGCCTTCCTCCTTGACTATGGTAACATGACACAGCCAAGGAGAGAACTTTACCTAACTGTGCTGCTGCTGAGTGTGTTTAAGGTGGAGAGTGGGTGGATCTGTACCAAGGGGGTTTGTACTGGTTGGGGGTCGCAGGGATAGGAGTGAGGGGGTCTGTGCTTACGTGGGTCTGACCTGGGGTTGTCTGTACTGAGGAAGCTGGGAGCGACGTTTGAATTTTGGAACGGGGGGTTTGTGTTGGATGGGATTTACGGCTACGGGGGGTATGATCTGAACTAGGGAGGTTTTGCGGGAGATCTGTACTGTTGGCGGTTTGGGCTCGGGATGATGGGGTGATTTGTACTGGGAGGAGGGGATAATGTGAATCTTATTTTATACACTGGCCTATGCGGTACTTACTCCTGACCTCTGAACTGTTCGAAAAACTCATGCCTAACCTCTGCACATTGTGCGTTATGTATTCCTGTCCCCTGTATTCTCTGTGATACATGATTCTGACCCCTTTGTTTTTTTGTGTTATGTACTTCTGACCCCTGCACTCTCTGCAATGTTACACTCCTGACCACTGCACTCTTTGTGGGAGTTGACTGGGCTGTATATGACATACGTCTGACCAATCAACTCTAAGTACATTATTTGCTCCTAAAGTTCTTATTTAAGGTAGGCCCCCTGCACTCTCTGCATTATGCACTGCTGGCCCCTGCACTCTGTGTGTTACGCACTTCTGAGCCCTGTATTCTGTGCATTACACACTCCTAAGCCTGTACTCTGTGTGTTATGCACTTATGAGCCCTGCACTATAAATCATATGTTGTACATTTCATACTCCTAACCACTGCACTCTCTACTCTAGACTTTATATGGCATACTCCTGACCAATGCACTCTAAGTACATTATATACTCTTGAAGTTCTTCTTTAAAATAGGCTGTGTGCAGAAAAACATATGTAGTACAAAGGTATTTTTTTTAAATAAATAAGTGTGCTGAGGTTTGTAAATGTCTGCTAGGACTATTCTGGTAGCAAAGCAAATACATTTTTGGGGGGATAAGCGGACTGTGGCATATGTATGCCATGAGTAAGCTTACGTTCTATTCAACTATGACCCTTTAAGCTCTTCTCTGTTTGCACAATTTGACCACATCCACTATTCGACAAGGAACTCCACATCATTCTTCTCTGGGTGACCGCTGAGAATAGTGGCAAATACCATCCACATCTGGGTCCATATGCTGAGATTCAGATGGGGTCCCAGCAGTGCTTTGATGGCCTAGACCAGGCCCTGCACATCTATTTCCAAAACAAGTCACACAAAATAATAAAGGGGCTACATACAAACAACTATTTTTTAAATACATTCTTTATTTAACAATTTTTACAAGTTATAAAAAGAAGGAAATAAAGACAACAACATAAACCACCCATGAGGACAAAACATTACACAAACATATCCATTACAAAAACATTAGTGAGGCAAAAAAAAAATAAACTAAGAACCTTCATACAACCTATACTAAATAATATGAACAAAGACATTTACTGTTCACTAAACAGCGCAACAGAAAAAAACACTCACAAAGGGACCCAATCCTAAAAATGACCTTATATTAAGAATAAAAAAATAATCATTAGTTGCTCATATAGTGTAACGTCTGTACTGCCTATGAACAAGTGTCAATTACCTCATGTGGATCACAGCTGCATGTCTCACACACTTTATGCAAGTTTTCAGTAATGGAAGTAGAGCACGTCCCTTCTTTACGATGAGAGCACAACTTTACTTCTCCTAGGATCATTTAGGTGTTAAACATGCATTAGGCAATGAGGCATGAAATATTTCAGAATGTCTGAATAGGATCAGGCACTCAGGGTGTATTACCTCATACACCCTGTAATAGCATACAACAAAATTTAAGTTGCTGTTTTACTCCTCACAAGAATCTCCCAAATGAAATAGATAATGGAGTAAGTACACAGCAGTTCATGCAGTTGGTTAAGTCCCCTTTAAGAATATAACATTGGCTAGAGGTACGGATTGATACTTGCAGTGTGCAGCAGTGGTGGATTGATTTCAATGGCAGTGTGAGTACAACAGTTCAGGCAATTGGTTAAAGTCCCCTTTAAGCATATAACACTGGCTAGGGTATAGATATTTATGTACTTGCAGTTTGCAGCAGTGGTGGATTGATTTCTATGAGATCAAGAGAGCTCCAGTCCTGGATGCAGAGAAGGTAAGTGTGATAATAGGGTTAATGCTTTTCCCACACCAGGTGTTTCAGCAACCGCTCCTTTAAGATTTGTGGGAAATCAGCAGCAGCTACAGCAAGGGGAAGGATGTATGTCAGCTCCTTGCTGACAGTAGCTAAAGTCCAGGAGACCAGCGGCAGTGTCAGGGAGGTAATTGCTCCAGTGTCTGCTTCAATAACAGGACACTGGGCAATTCAAAACACGCAGCTTAAAAGTGACAGCCGGCGGAAGGAGGCTTGGCATGGCGCGATTGGTCAGCGGCGAACGTTCGCTGCGGTCTGCCGCTGGGACATCTCATTAGATATAGGCACAATGTTCCTCTGATCACATAGAATCATCCCAAGAGAACCATGTCCTCCTAACCTTAATAGAAGTTTCATTTATCGAGCTAGTAATATCTTCCATTTGTTTAATATCATTGATTTTATGCAGCCAAAATTTGATTGAGGGAGGGTGAGCACTCTTCCAAAATTATTGGGTCCGCTGCCATATCTATCAGTGAGGGCCATTGAGCTTCTTCTGTAAGAAAATGATAAGCCTGATGTTTCATTTGCTGTCCTAAGTCCAGAAATACCAGATCCTTTTAACCAGGTACAAATAAGGGGTTTCCAATGATTGGAAACAAGGGAGAAGGAGAAATCAAAAGCTGTTTAGATTGAAATGTGGCTTGTGCAATTAGACAAGTGAGGCCTATAGTTGGGTGGAGTTTAATCTCCCAGGGCATGGAACTGAGACACCATGGCAGAGAGCTCAAATGAACTTTAGAAAAAAATTGTTCTAATAAGACCCATAATTTCAGGTCAGAATGCGTGCACCAATCCAAATTTCGGGATAAATGTGTGGCCTGATAATACAAAAAAAAATAAAAATATTTGGGAGCGCCATGCCTCCACAATCCTTAGGCCTCCGCCAGACTGTTTGCTGAATCCGTGCTGATTTTGAGGCCCACACAAATTTAGATATAAGGGATTGCACTGATGTAAAAAAATATTGAGGGATAGTCACAGGCAGGGCCTGCAAGAGAAACAGCAATCTTGGAAAGATATTCTGTTTGACTAAGTTACACCTACCTGTCCAAGAGAACGCTAACTAAGACCACCCGTGTAAATCTGATTTCGGTTTCTGTAAAAGGGGTGAAAAGTTAAGTGAAAAAACATGCAATAGATCACGGGGCAACTGAATGCCCAGGTATTTTACTGAAAAAGGAGACCATCGAAACAAGAAGTGTGATCTTAGCCTTTGAAAGACCTAATGAGAAAGGATGAGATTAAGTGCCTCTGATTTCTGATCATTAATGTCTAAAATCTTTGCGAATAGTTTGGTATTCACGTTAAGAAGCAATATAGGTCTATAACTTGAAAAGGCCATTGGATCCTTCTTGCTTTGGGATCACCACTACATGCGGTCTCAAAGAATCCATGGGAAACTGACCCCTGCTTCGATTTCATGTCTTGTAGAAAATATGGGTTAAGAATTTCCAAGAATGTTTTAAAATATGTTAAAGAGAACCTGTCCAGGGTCCAGCACCTTCCCCCTTGGGTAACCTTCAGGGCAGTCTCCAATTCTAATGCTGATATAGGTTCCTCTATTAGGGTACAGACCACCTCTGGTAACCTGAGCATCTTGAAATTATGAAGGTATGAACATATACGAACCCCTTTATAAGCTGCCAACTCTGGTGTGGTCGGTTGCGGTAGATTATATAATGAGGAATAATACGTGCAGAATGTTTCTGCAATTTCTGAAGAAATAGGTAAAAGCTTATCAGATGAAGATTTGATAGTAGGGATAAAGGTTCTAGATCTCTGACGTCGAAGAGCATTAGCCAAAGATTAACTACACTGATTCCCATTATTATAAAAGTATATTCTTATTACTTTGATCCATTTAAATGCTACATTTTGGAAAATAACTGAGGTTGCTTGGATTTTTCATAAAGATGGGGTGTATATATATATAAACAT
>NW_017307203.1:298074-299621 GCF_000935625.1 Nanorana parkeri
TATATTTATGTGCGTTGTGAAAATAGGATCTTCAGGAAATATCCAAGCAACCTCAGTTCTTTTCCGGAGAGTATCGTTTAATTGGATCAAAGTAACAGATGAGCAGAAACAGTCCGACAGAGTAGTAATCAAAATAAAATATCTAGACCTCAGATGACAAATGTTCCATAAGGACACACTCTATCTACCCAGCATATATCTCCAATCTATATATGCACCTATGTGCCTCTCTTCATGACTCTGATCTTTTCCCAGCCACTTGAGGCTCTGAAATTCATATAGAGTTTAGTGCAATTCACTAACACGGAAAGGATTTCTGATTGGCTGGTCTAATTACCCCTTTGATGTTAGTTAACTAAACAGGTTTTGACAAAATTCCCTACATTTGTTCCTTTGTGTACAATCAACAAAACAGGATGGTCAACTGGTCAATAAACTTACACAATAAAAACCCAGTTAGCATAGGTGTGCTACATAACATCAGCCAAAAGAATTTCCTGCAATACATAAGCATACACCCTAAACCAGGGGTGCCCACTAGGTCGATCGCGATCTACCAGTCGATCGCAAAGCTATTTCTGGTAGATCGCTATTGCTAGTTCATCCGGATCTACTCATGTTAGATATATATAAATAAATAAATCAACAACCACTCTGTGTTCTGTTCCATGCTGTAATCCACCTCCAGTGAACAAGTGACAAAAGATCCGCACACACCGTAATTAGATGACCCTTTTTACAGTGTGTTTATCGCAATCGGACCTACCCTGTGTTCTGGTAGATCTCATTGAGCCAGTCATACAAAAAGTAGATCTTCACACACAAAATTGTGGGCACCCCTGCCCTAAACATACCCCTAATAGATCTACTTCAATCATAATTTACAACACACTTCTGCTTAGATAAACAGTTCTCTTCAATGAATGGAAAGGAATATTACCACATTTAATTCAGGTGCATGCAGACTTCATTTTAGTTTGCATAAGTGAGTAATGTGGACAGAACATTTATCTAAGGTGTCCAAATTATTTTATAAAGAGAGGAATCCTAAATATGAAATCTGTATTGGTACTAAAAAAACTTCCTTTGTTTGGTCGGTATATTATATCTAAACAAAGTTAAACATGATCCCACTCTACTGCTTTAGCCCCCCTTCCCACAGAGCCATACTTACTTTTTCAGAGCACACTAATCAAAGAAGCTCT
Organism: Nanorana parkeri; assembly: GCF_000935625.1. Taxonomy (NCBI): domain Eukaryota; kingdom Metazoa; phylum Chordata; class Amphibia; order Anura; family Dicroglossidae; genus Nanorana; species Nanorana parkeri. The sequence continues at coordinate 299,280 of NW_017307203.1, forward strand.
GGTCAGTCACATCCTACAGTGAAGGGAAGCTCTCTTTCTCCACAGTACTATAATGCTCCTCCATGTCTCCCTGATCATGTCATCTGCGGTGTCCATAACCAAGCCCAGGGGATGCATGGGGGACCGTTAATGCACTCTGGGCTGGTCCAAAGAAGCTCTTCTGTGCAGTTTTGCACTATGTAATGTGGCTTACAAGTGGCATGCGTCTTTTGTTCTTTTGCAATTGTGTCAGAGTACTAAAAAAGAAACACATTTAGCACTTTAAGAGAAATAAATAGTGTCCTGAATATATATATCCTCTTTATTATGCAAAATTATGTTTAGGAATATATATATATATAT
>NW_017307203.1:299848-316755 GCF_000935625.1 Nanorana parkeri
ATACTTGTATACATTTTTAGTCAGGCAACTATGAAATATTATATATGAATATTTCAGCTTTTACTTTTTCTTGTGTTTCCCTGTCTGCTCTTAGCTGCTCTGTTAAAAAAAGCCTGTGCTTACACAGCTCAATAGCCCAAGATTGAATTAATTTCCCACCACTCTGCTCTGTTATAGTGATACTAAACTCAGGAATTTAAAACTTAAGAATGCCATGGGTAACAAAAGTAGCCACCCTCCAATAGGATGAAGGATGGACATTGTCATCACCAATTCAGAGATGATTTGAGCACATACAGCTGAGTGATACACAAATAAGCTGCAATAACTACAAATAGTCAAGGTACTTGAATACATTTTTAAGGTTTAACTCCTAAGTTTAGTGTCACTTTAACCACTTCTGTACCAGCATGTTACACCTTCTTCATTACCAGGCCATTTTTCAGTTTTCAGCACTGTGCAAGTTTGGCTGAGAATTCCTCCATCATGCAACACTTTAACAAAATCGATTTTATATAATTTTGTGGGGACACATAGATCTTTCTGTAGTGGTATTTAATAACCGTTTTTTAAAAATTGTTTACTTTATAAAGTAGAGACACTTGAAGGTGATCTGATTTTTTGGCACCATTTTTTGGAAATTAAGAAACATGCCTGTATTGAGGGGACTAAAACACGGAGCTTGGTAATAGTGCACCAGATACAGTAAATGTACAGGCCATAGACAGGGGGGGGTGAAGTGATTAATGTACAGGTCACATACGTTGGGAGGATGGAGATAAAGGGGTTATTGTATAGATGTGCAGAATAAGGGAGGTGAAATAGTTAATATACAGGTCAGAGCAGAGACAGAATGGATCTAACATGGACCAGGAGAGGTGGTGGGTGTTAAAAGGGTTAAAATGATTTGAAACTATACATTTTTTTGCTGCTGCAGCTTGTTTTTACTAGAACGTAATGAATGGATGACTCATACATTCATTAGTTCCTGTACTCACTTTTGCCTCTGATGTAAGAGGAAGGGGAGAGCTTGGCAATGTAAACCTTGCCATGTGATCACTGTGATAACCAATTACAGTGATCACAGGACACAGAGCCAGTCTGATTGGCTCTATGTCTAAAGCCGCAGCTCTCCACTGTCTAATGACAGCGGGAGCAGCAGCTGCAGCGGGCGCGAGCAAACAGGATTATGGGTACATCCTCCCAGAACAATAGGACTGTGGACCGGCCGTATATATACAGTGGCCGGTCCAGAAGTGCTTAATAGGGGCCTCCTGAAGTTTAAGTCAGAGAGGGAGAGTCTAAAGACAAACATCTTCCTCTATGTTCTTTTCTTTCTGTTAGAAAACACATAATGCTCTTCAGCAAATGCTTATTTATATAATACAATAAAGAGTTTATATAAATATAAAAAACACATTTAAAATAGTAGAAACCTGAAAAAATTAAATGTATTCTAAACCATTGTCTTTAACCCTTTCGCTGCCACCGACATAAGTCATACCTTGGTGGCAACGGGCGTCTTTAACCCCTTAGTGACACAGCTTCAGAACATGTTTTCGTTCTTGGGGACCAGAGCAAATTTGACATTTTTGCTATGTGTTTGTTTAACCATAATTTCCATCTACCTCATTCATTGCAACTACACATATTATATACTGTTTTTTAAAGGACAAATGGGGCTAAGAGATGCATAAAAATGCAAAAAAAACAAGATTTTTGTAAGTTTTAGCAATAATAATGTGTACATAATTAGTGTAGCTAACAGAAAGTAATTCATAATAAATAATTTTACTTGTAATCCCCCCTATGTGATAACAATTAAATGAAGTAAAAACAATAGAAAAAAGTTTTTAAAAAATTGCCTTAAAAAAAATGCGCCTACGTACAAAAACGACGATCACGCTACACACATTGGGCATTGCTGCGCACGCCAGAGTAAGACCAATATTCATGATGATGATTTATACGGGCTTTTTTTTTTCCAAAATATTTTATTGTGTTGAGCATTAGTAGAGTTACGATAGGAATAATGGGATATAAGCATCAACAATTTTCTGTGTTTTCCAAATCATGTACATAGAATTATCCATGATATACTTAACAGTACAAACCAATATTCTTCTCCGGGTCATGTCCATGTAGGAGACGTTGGGTTTGGGGTTCACACCGTCTGTATTCTACTAAAGAGGGCAGTTGTTATATCAAGGTGGATTATTACCCATATTGCCAATAGTTTCCTACTTGTCGTAAGTACAGTATGTTATCCGCTGCTTAATCATCTGCGCTGGGTAGCTTTTGCCCTGTACGGGCTTTTAAAACAATTTGGGGTACCATATATGTGGCCATTTCACGGATGCAATTTTATATCTGGGTATGTAGGGTATCTATTCACTCATTGTAACCTCATCTTTTATATTTTACAAAAAAAGGGTATTATTTTGTGTTTTTGGGCACTAAAATTAACGTAAGTGCATTTTTTACAAGATTTTTGGGTTTGATAAAGAGTTGGGCTAATATCGTGCCACAAACAAATTTGCAACTTCCACCATTAAATTCTACATGGTTGTTGCTTTCAGAAAATATACAGCGGTCTAATCACTAAGCTGCCGTAGGCAGCCGAGTGACTAACCAACCCGAAGCGAAGTGAGCCGAACGCTATTCGGCTATTCACCTCCGGCTGGTTCGACTGATTCCAGCCGTATATCAGCTGAAATCAGCCGTCCATCGGGTGGCTTCGGGTCGGCCGAACATGCTGAGCATGTTCGGCCGACCTGAAGTGCAGAAGGAGTTCGACTCAACCGATCCAACATCTGGATCGGCTAAGCTGAACCTCCGGCAGGCTACTCGCTGCTGTTCGGCCTATTCTCATAGATGCCGAACAGCAGTGAGTGAATAGCTGAATGCTGTCGAGCGGCATTCGGCTCGGCTTTTCTGCTCGGTACCTGTGTGGTACCGAGCAGAATAGAAAAAAGGTTAAAAAAGTAGTAAAAAATAAAATAGAAAATAATTGGGCGGATTTAGCAGTGACAGCTAGCTCCACCCAACTGTTTTCTATTGGCCCGGCGGTTCCGCTGCCGTCAGAATAAAAAACAAATTTTAAAAAATCACCATAGGAATGCATAGCTAGATTCCTATTGGCTATTTCACTTTGCAATAGCCAATAGCAAACTACCTATTGCACTTGTCCTCTGCTGCTGTCAATCACTAGAGGGAACCTGATGGAGAACTTCAGGTCCCCTCTGCTGATTGATAGCAGCAGTGGGCGGGTGCAATAGCTAGTTTGCTATTGGCTATTCCAAATCGAAATAGCCAATAGGAATCTAGCTATGCATTCCTATGGAGAACCCACCGGGCTAATAGAAAACAGTTGGGTGGAGCTAGCTGTCACTGCTAAATCCGCCCAATCACTGGAGATCAGTGTCCCTGGTTAGCTGTTAACCAGGGACGCTGATCTGTCTGTGCAAGTGGCCGGAGCCAGCCGCGAGATGACGGCTGGCTCAGCCCAGCAGTCAGTAGCAGACTGTCGGCTGGCCAATGGCCGGCCGTTCGGCCAGCTTCGCCTTTCACCTCGGCTCAGTCGAGCCGAAGCATATGCCTTCAGCTCGACTGAGCCGCTCGGCCGACTTCAGGAGCTGTACAGGCTATAGTGAATAGCAAGTGCAGCAGCCCTTCGGTTCTACTAAACCGAAGGGGTCCTGGGGCCAAAGGTAGCCGAAGAATCAACCGAAACTACAGCTAGATCCTTTGGCAGCTTAGTGAATAGACCCCACAATGTTTTGGGGGTTTAAAATACTTTTCTGACCTAAACTGTGGATTATAACTTGTGTGCAAAAAAAACCGCCAGGGTTAAAGACCAGTAAAAAATAATTTTAGTCCTTCTAACTTTATATGAGTTCATTCTACTTCATATTTGAAATAATCCATCTAAAAAAACATCTTTTTATTGTACCTGTGTAGAGTTTAATTACTTAAAAAATATCTTTTTATTGTACCTGTGTAGAGTTTAATTACTTTTATTTACTTAAAGTTAGCCTTTAATTTTGTAAAAGTTATATAAATATGTACCTTGCTAGTTAGTTGAAAATGTAAAACAAATGAAAGTCAATAAACCTAAATCTTATTATAAGATGTAATTGTTGAATTATTGTCATTTGTTTTTACATGGGAAGGACTTAACCAAAACTATTTCCACGTTTGAGCATTGTCTCATTCTGGAAAGACTTTTGGTAATGGTAATGTTTTCTCTAGTACATTAAGTAAAATAAGATAAAATAATTGCAGAGGTCTTCCACATTTACACATTCTGTAAAATCTTTAGCTTTCAAAGACTAAAAGATGATTAGGACTTTAAAACTTTGTGTATCATTTTGGAGTATAAGTGCATGATAGGACTATTAATAGAGGTTATCATCAATGTAAAACTGGTATTTTGAGATAATTAACAGAATTAAGAAAATTGCTTGCACTATGTAATCTTTGCAAGGAATGCTTTCAAGTCCAGATTATGATAGCATTTTAGGGACCATTTTGTATTCATAATGAATGACTTTGTGCATTTACAGAAAATGGTTCATTATCCTATTAATGTTAATGTTCTATCATTTAGATCTGGATCTAAAACAGCAGTACTCCCATTTTACTTATTTTTAATTTCTTTCGGTCGCTCTTTCTTTTTCACATTACACCCCAGGTTTCTCATTTTACATGCCTACTGCATGCCTTTTCCTGGAAATGATTTCTATAGCTATCTGTATTAAAAATAAATATTACATTTGGTCATAGAAAAGGTTTCTTTTCTTTTCAACTGAAATACAGTAAAACAGAAAAAAAAATCAATACACCGAATTTATTGCTGAAAACACATAACTTGTTAGACAAGCTCTGTGAAATGTATTTTATGTGTGCTTCCTGGCACTAAGTGAAGCAGTTGTACAGGAGAAATCCAATAACACAATTATGATTTAAAAAAAGCCATATTATCGAATGTATTCCTTAATTAATTTGATCTGCAGCAGTGTTAATTTCGTCAACTAATAATTCTCGTCATAGTTTTCGTCAACAACTCTTTTTCCGTGACTAAAACTAGACTAAAACTAAATGAAAACTAAGTTATGACGACTAAAACTTTAACGAAAATATATGTACATTTTAGTCGACTTTCTAAAACTAGACAAAAATGTTAGGAAGAGACAATTTGGGAAGAGATCCAAACAGACCAAATCTTTTTAGACTTCCAGTTTCATTTCCATCCTGAATGGACGGCTAATAGGTAATATGTGCAATGGCATTACAGCCAATATAGTTTTTCATTTTAATATTTTAGAGTTGCACTTCTGCTTGAAAGAATGAAGAATGCCACATGCAAGTTGTTATAATCAATGCATATCCAATTACTGCTCCTGTGTTAAAAATACTAAATTTTTCTGTTTCTTTATAAGACTTGCTTTACTATAATTTTAAGATAAATAAAGACAAGTTATATAAATCACAACAGTTCAATCTGTGTCTGTACTGCATGTTCAAACCCTAATACCATAAGTAATGACAGGTTAACAGATGTTTACTCGAGGAGTATATCATGAGATTGGAAATTCTAGAGGAATTCTTAAATTACTCTTTAACTAAACCCACTAGATTTTAGTCGACTAAATCTACTATAGATTTAGCCGACTAAAATCTTATGATATGTAGTCGACTAAAACTAGACTAAAACTAAAACAATTCAGATGACTAAAACTAAATGGCATTTTAGTCAAAAGGCTATGATTAAAACTAAATCAAAATTTGCTGTCAAAATTAACACTGATCTGCAGGGGAGAAAGGTGCAATGTTTTGTGTATTCAAAACATTTATGGTAGAACTTCAGCCAAAACCTATTTTTTATACATGTTAAGTTGTTTCTATTGTACTAAAGTAGCACTTGTTTAAACACTAGAGCCAAGCTTGTCAACAATAGCCTGACCTTTTGACATAGTTGACCATAGATGGCATTTATAGTACTGTGCTTCTATCTAGAGTTTGGAAAGAGAAATGGGCCATTCATAGAATCTTATGTAAGACAGAAAGATAAAAGGCTATGTCTGTCATGGTGCAGCCAAAACATTATATATTGTTTGGCTTCTTGTAGAACATATTGAAAGTCAATTCAGTTCTTTCAATGAATACAGTCTATAAGTTAATTAACAATTTACATAAACTTGTTAGCTGTAGTATGTCAATTGAAGCAAATGTTGATTTGTTGTGCTTCCCCAGCAGGGGACCACTCAGCAGTGCAAGGGTAGCTGGACACTGCTATCAAAAACATGCCCCAATTCAAAACAAAATAACATTTAGTGAGGTAGAAGGTCTTTTAATGTGGGCAAAAGTGCAACATTAATAATATCCAAATCCTAGCACTACTATCACTACACGGCCAAATGTGAAGATACCAAGCTGGCTTCTGTTTGTAAAATAAACAGCATGGGATGCTGGGGGACATCATAAAACAAATATGGCCAATTATGTCACTCAGGATCCTGGGACTGCTTGTTTACAGAAAGAAGCCAGCTGGGCATCTGTCATTTGAGATCGGATAAATATCACCATAAGCAGTGGGTAACATGTCAGACGGCTCATCATGATTGATGTGAATCTACATTGCTGGACAGTGTAATTGAAGTTGGATTTACTTTGGGGGTCACTTTTAACTTTTTTTAAATCAAGGACTTTTTTTTCCACAATGTGGGTGCTTTTGTGTGTGTGATAATTTCACTTTTTCCAGTAACAAGGGGTACGCTATATGCAATCCCCTGTGGATGTGGAGGATTAAGATTGGCACATGGGCCATTATGGTTTAGGGGTTGGGCACATGCTCGACCCATGCCTGGATAAGGGTCTTATTAATTTCAAAGAGGACCCAACACAGTTTTTTTTCAATAGCATGGAGTCCCAATCTTTAGTGCACCCTCACTGGTTTTCCTGCTTACTGTTAAAGACTGTTAATATTAGGAATCAAACTACAAACAAATGGAAGAGAAGGATAATTAGCTACAGAGAGTGAGACATAAAGAAAGAGTTGAAGAAAGGGAAAAAGACAAAAAAAGACAGAAAAAAGGGGAGTGCAGGAAAATTAGTGCAGGTTCTCAAGTCCCTAGTCCAAGGCTTTATTTTGTTATAATGTCCTTTGTTTGTTATCTGCCTTTTTAATGTAACAATGAGCAGTTTTTGTTATGTTCCTGAGCACTTTATTATATATGAAAGTGTATTAAAGCTGTTGTCTACTGTGCCGTGCTCAGGCAAGGTAAAGGACAAGTTTGCTTTTATGCCCCTTTCCCAGCAGCAGTAGATGCATGTGACTTGCTACTCATGAAAAAAATATGTCACCAACACACCTAAGGATCTTTATCCAACAACACCTTTATTGAAGTTTATTCAGCACATCAGAAAGAAAGCAATGTTTTGAGACCTCACAGAGTCCTTCATCATGCGAAATGTTATTTGCTCCTGCTCACTATCCTGACACTTTTTGCTGTGATACCAGGCCCACCAGAGGGGCATGTATGTGGCATGTCACAAACTGTTCAGTTGGTTCACTAACACTTTATAGTGTTGTTGTAGAACTTGCAACTTACAATCCTTTTCCTTTCTCTATATAACCCACAACAGCAAATAAAACCTTTTTGTACTCTTCTTTTAGTTTAAGGGGATCTTGGAAGATGAAAATGGCATGCTGCTTAAACCTTCTTCATTCCTCTGAAAGATTTAAACTGTCAGTAACTTCTATTTCTGTTTTTTTGAGCGTTCATAGCCCTATGTGCGACAAAGAACATCCGCTTACTCTACCATACAATACAATTTTGGTGAGTATTTCTGCTTGGCATCTGGAGACAGTCAAAACATAATAGACATGCTTGCTAGATCTAATGTTATTTTCAACATCAACTAAAATGGCTACTAAAAGCCACATCCAAACCAAGAGTATTATGTCATTATACCTTTTGTTGTAGTTTCACCTAGAGGGTTATTCACAAAGCTAGCCAAAGGATCCACCGTAGCTCCAGCTGATCCCTCGGCTAGCTTCAGCTACCAGTAGCACTTCAGCTACCAGAGTCACGGCCGGATCCGCCCAGTTGTTATTTATTGGCCGGGACCTGCTAGAAGACTCAAGCAGGTCCTGGCCAATATGAAACAGTTGGACGGAGCTGGCTGTCACTGCTAGCTCCGCCCAATTGTTTCTTTCTTTTTTAATGTTTTTTCTTTTTTCAATAATCTTTCTTTTTTTTCTTTTTTCAATAATCTTTTCTTTTTGTCCTTTAAAAAAAATCTTTATTTATTTTTTAAACTTTAGATTTGTTTAAATTTGTAAACCTTTGTTTTCTACTACTTTTTTTTCAACTTTTTTTCACTGTTTTTCTATTCTACTTGGTACCCTGGACGTACCGAGCAGAATAGCCGAGCCGAATGCTGAAGCCAGCCGGTGCACGGCTGATTTCAGCCGATGTACGGCTGAAATCAGCCGTACAAGCCTGAAGTGAATTTGCCAAACAGCGTTCAGCTCACCTCACTTCGTGCCGGTTATTCACTCGGCTGCCTTCGGCAGTTTTGTGAATAACCCTCCTAGTTTTCATTCTAGGTAGAAAAGGAGTTTGCAAAATATAAATAAGTCTGCTTTTAAATTTCCCCTTCCTTTGAGGGCCTTACAAAAATACCAGGCTTTTGGTACTGTGCCTACACTTGCCTAATGGGAACTCTAGCCGATATAATTAACATATGTCATACAACAGCTTTACTGCAGTCCTGTTTTGCAATAGCTAAGTAGTGTATTCGCTTAATTTAAGAAAATGTTTCTTAATTAAATACATAGTGATCCTGTATCTTTCTACTTATCTTTCCATCTATTGCACATTATGATCTGCATGACATATTTCCTGTGCACTAATAATAAAAGATTGCATTTGTCTACTCACCTTCTAAATGCATTTCAGCTTCAGTACTTAAGAAGCTCTGCAGGTCAATTGCCTTGACATTCCGTTCCATGGATATTTATCGTGTTGCTATTTAAAACATGTCTCATAGAATTATAGGTTTATGAAGTTCATTAATGCTATATAGGTAAAACATATCTTGATAGTTCTCGGTAATTGTAAATGTTTACTCAAAAATAAATTATGAGATTGCATGTTCCAAAGGGTTGGTCTTCCATAATTTAATTATAGGAGAAACTATTTCATATGTAACATTTTAAATTTAATTACTGATACCGATCAGTACAAATATTCTAAATAATTTTAGTTTTCTATTTTCTACTTTTTCTATAAGTACAAGTTAAAAAAAGCTGTAAGGGCAGCATGTTCAGAAGCAACATGTTCTAGATTTTTATAAAAATTTGCAATGCATACAGACTGTAATTAATCTCATTGGACCCCACATATAAAAACCGAAAAGCAAAAAGTTGATGCTCCTCAAGGTGACAGTAGATATTTTCTAGCACAAGTTAGAAAATGAAAGCATATGATAAATTGTAACAGAGAATACTACCTATTTTCTTCTCCATGTTTCTATAAATGAAGTCCTTTGTCCTTTGATATATTATTCACAAAATAAGGCTTGTGGGCAGGATAATATGAAGCAGAAGTTTTGCCATATTTCTTAATAACAGCTTATACAGTATATGTTTAAAACAAATGTACAGTTGACTGATGTACAAATAACCAATAATTTTAAATAGGTCACATTTCTCTAATGTATATGGTACAAAGGGGCGTGCACTAGTTTAAGAGTTACAGTAGGTTCTATCAGAAGTTGCTGATATTAACATACTTGTAAACAATTATCACTAGCACAGTGTGCAAGATGTATCGACTTCACAATATTTTGTTTTATCATTCAAACAATACACTGAGAATGTCCACTTGCCAATATATATCTTCTTTCTATTACTTTTCCCGTGTTCAATATGCAGCCTTCCAAATTACTGTATATGCAGTGATATGCCTTCAGCATTCATTCATCTTGGACAAAACTTCACCTCTACATTACATCTTTATTAGACATGTGCACGGCAAAAAAAAATTGTTTTTGGACGAAACAAATGAAAACAAAAAACATTTTCATTCATTTCGTCAAAGGAAACAAATTTTTATGTTGTTTTGGATTCGGAGGCAACGAGCCTCCAATTCCAAAACTGGACACTGAAACTGCAGAACGAGTGGCGGCCATATCGGCCGCTGGCGCCTTCTGCTCATGCGTACCGCCATCTTGCAATGTATCTTGGTATACACCAAGATGGCAGCGCCCGCAATTTGGAATGCCGCCATCTTGGTGTATACCAGGATATACTCCAAAATGGAATGTGCCGGTACCTGATATGGCCACCGCTCGTTCAGCGTGTGATGTCATATGCTCTGCCTCAAAGATGGTGGTGGGTATGCGCAGAACACGCCCGCGGCCAATATGGCCGCCGCGCATTCTTAAAACAAATTTAGGTAGGCCCGAATATCATTTAGAATATTCGGGCATATAATAAACTCGTTATTTCGGATTCGGATGAACCGTCGAATCAACTGAATTTCGTTGATTTGCAGGTTCATCTGAATCCAAATGCACATGTCTACTCTTTATTATAGAAATGTAATCATGCTTGTGGTCTCTCTGGACCAGTGCCGGTGCTATGATTCTTGCCTACACAGGCAATGTGCATTTTTGCGCCCCCCCGAACCTCCTTCCCCCCTCCCCGAACCTCCTTCCCCCCCTACCTGACTTGCCTTGCGGTAGCGCCGGGCCTGCTCTGGACCTAAACCTTTTCTGGTGTAGCTTCTACTTTTCCAAGGATTCATACTTCTCCAGTAATTCTCAATACACAAACATACATAAGCGCAGTGTATAGTTCGCAAACTCGACGAGAAGGTCACGCAAGTGCAGTGCATGGTAGTTGAACTGGACAGGAGCTGTGTGTAGTTGGAGAAGTTAATGGCCGTGAGAAACGGACGCAGGCGCAGTGTGGGAATGTAAGGATCGGTGAGTGGCAACGCATGCGCGAAAGGTCCTTAAGTGAAGCTGACCGACTGGCAGTACCCTGATGCGACGTCAGAGGTGCACGCGGTTGATGAGTTCTCAGTGTCGATAGAACAGGACCCCACCTGGAGCTCCTCCCACCAGACCAGCGCCAACTCGCCGTTGCTCTCCCAGTAACTTAAAAAAAATCATAACGCAAGCTTTGGCGCTATGTATCGGGGCATTTTGACAAGTACAAGTATGCCCCAACACTTTGTGCAGTGCTTTGCAAAATAAAGAGAAACAGCACAGTCACAAAAAAATTCAAGACAAGAGGGTTAATAACACTCAATACCACTAAAAATGCTGAACAGCACTCCATTTACCAGAATTGTGACCTATCCAATAAAGGCTTCAGAAGTGTGCTTCAAATCTGTACAATTTTTCAGTCTCAGAAAATATACAATAATTGATTTTGATACATGAAAATGGCCTCCCCTCTCCCTCTGAAATAGTGGACTATCAAAAAGACTTGAAACTCTGCTGCAAATATGTAAATTTCTTCAGTCTTCAGCCTCACATTAAAAATATTGTTTATTTCAGATTAAATGCATCTGCTCACTCACTCTGATATTGTAGTTTAGAAAAAAGATTACATACTACACAGAAAATTAGTATTTCTGGCTCGTGGCTCTGAAAATGATGATGCATTCTGCCTTTTCTCTCCATCTTCCAGTGTGGTCAGGTAAAAATGCTTACATGGTGTGCAGCGTGTCAGTGAAATATTTCTAGTTCTTGACTGTGACATAATAAGCTGACATTTTTTTTCACAATAAAATATACCTCATCTCTTCCTCTACTATAGTGGCCCAGTGCACATCCTTGCATGATGTGCAGTGAATCTATATAATATTTATGACTGCTGTCTTTTAAATATTGTACTATTGTAATATTGTAGTAATTGTTATTTCTTGAGAAAAATTGACTTATCCTTCCCTCTTATATTGCTCTACCTGGCCCCAATCAAAATGCCTACCTGCTCTCCAGTCACTGTGCCTTGTTTGCCTGCTGTCTCTGAAACATGGCATTATAATTTTTTTTAGTTACAAAAAGCTGCCTCATTTCTGGAATGTGAGTTTGTGGTTTTAAAGTGTTTTGTTACACTCTGGGCTGACATATTGTTAAACTATGTACACAATATAGTGAAGTACTGAAAAATCACACGCTATGCTATTTGTCTTCTTTTGACACTGTTTGGGAAATGGTATGACGTTGATAGCTTTAGCTTTATCATTTTCAAAGTATATACTTTCTGATAGAGTTTGGCTACTGAATATAAACTTTGCTACTTCCACTGCTCAATTATGGCCTATCACTACTACACAAAAATTATTTGGCTTTGCAACTACCTAATAAAGAGGTTTTTTTAATGTGAAAATCAATTATATTGGGTTGATGTTGCTGTTTGTAACCCAATGAATAATGTAAAAGTAAACTAAATTATTATACATGCACTTTATTTGATACCACAATACAGAATCATAGAGGGTTATTCACTCGGCTGCCGTCGGCTGCTGTATGGGCTATTGTAAATAGCAGCTGAAGCAAGCCAAAGGATTAGCCTAAGGTTTAGCTTTATCCTTCGGCTCATTAGTGGATAACCCCCAAAGTATTCTATAAAAACATGTACCGCTTTAAGACATTCCCAAGCATGTTATTTAATTCTTTCACTGCCAGAGTCATTTTACACACATGTTGAAATACACATTTTAGGCTTAAATAATAGTTAAAACTCTCCAGAATTATATATTTTCTGAAAGCAGAGACACAGGAGAATATAAAAGTTGAAAACTTTTTGTCACAATACTTTAGCACAACTGTTTATCAAACCTAAATTTTTAGTAGTAAAATACACTAAAGTTAATTTTAGTGCACACAAACACAATATATTACCATATTTTTTGGTAAAATATAATAATATGCATTGAGTAAATCCATACCAAACAAGTCCTAAAATTGCACTTTCGGTGCACCCACAACAAACTTTGGCACCGAAAGTTGTCTGGGCTTTAAAAGCCTTTACATGCTATCAGTTTAGAGTTAACTCTAAGTAATGACCTTAGGATTATTGTTCTCATTCTGGCGTGTCCGACGATACTTAACACGTATGATACAATTGCAATATGCATGTGTTTGTACATTTTTGCATTTATTTTATTTAATGTAAACATTTTTTACACTTAACTTTTTTTGGCCTATGTCCCCTAGGGCACTGCTCTCCCAGTTGTCCATGCCCTGTGTTTGAGAATCCCTTGCCTGTTAGTCTAGAAAATGGCCACTTTACAACACATACAGGGACCTTGGGGAACAAAAGTAGCCACTCTGCAGAAGGAAGAACAGTACCAGAACCAATTCAGAGATGATTTGAGGATCTACAGCCGAGTGATACACAAATAAAATACATTTTTGTTAATAGTTAAGGAACTTGAATGTATTTTTAAGATTTAATTAATGAGTTTAGTGTTACTTTAAAGTGCATGCATAGTTCAGTGTATATTCTAGGCACACCTCTGTGCCAGGAAGAATGACGTACTATGCGCATGCGGGGGAGATCATTTATCCTCAGCAGGCCAAGCAAGTCGGCTGAAAATTTGGCACCAGGAAGAAGCAGAGGGAGAAGATGTAGGGGGAGCAAGGGGAGGAGAAATAATTTCCATTGTAAACCAAGTGGTGCCTTGTGCTTGTGCTCTGTTTTTCATTAGGTCAGTGACATTTTGTTTCCATCTGGCGTAATGGTCTCCTATTTATGCTTTTGTTATAGTTCCTTTTTTTCAGGCTAGTCACATGAATTGCAGGGTCCTTTTTTCACTTTGTATCTTCTCATTGTGATACAGAGATTGCTCCATCAATACACCGTGGGTAATAGGTGCTATGGTGACGCCCCCTCAGAGGATGGTTCTATGATGCCTTGCATTTACAGTATGTCTTTTGTTTTTTAGGATGGAATGATGCTGGGCAACCCAAATCAATCATCAGGATTCATCACAACACCAATAGGGAAATTCATGGGGCAGAGACTATAGACAAACAGAGACCAAGGCAGATCCAAATGTGTAATACCTTTTATGTAAGACTGAACTAAAAGCAGATTATTACATGCTGCAAGTGTGCAATGCACTATGAAATACCATGTGCAATAAAGTTAGGTTATGTCATCCACATAGCCATGGCTGGTGAAAACAATGTGCAAATGCCTGGTCGACTATAGGACTCACAGTATTCAGGGCAACTGAAAGTGGTGTATACACTGTAGCCACACCCTATGCATTTAGTCATTCTGAATGGCTGAAGTAAAAGGTTTTACTCAGCTCTGGAATTATCACTTTTTTATTGTTTTGACTGTTGCTCAATTCACAAATTCATAGTTTGGGGCACTTACAACAAAGGCTACAGTGCAAACACATTTAGTAGTATATGCGATAATGTAAAGATAATGCAACCCTATAATTTCATTAATTTATAATTTGCCTTGTTGCTACTGCCTAGAGGGATCACCAGAATGGTGAGGCATTTCATCCTTAATTTTCGGGTATGTGTCTAACTTGTGCTTCGGTCCTCTTCTTTGTTTTTTACTGGACCTCTTCCAAGTCATTATAATAATCTTTTCATTAATAACAATAATAATAATAATCATGATAATATCGAGAAAACTATATACTATTCAGATTTGATCACTGATCCACCAAAAGGATTTCCTTGGACTGAAGAGAGTCTTGAGACGGGCTGATAAAGGTGCTGGAGGACCTAAGCTGTGAGGAAAGATTACAAAATGTAAACTTGTTCACTTTAGAAATTAGGCGATTGGGAGGGGACATGATTTTTATGTACAAACTGTTCAATGGTGATAGTAATATCAGTATAAAACTTTTTACTGTACACTCAATAAAGAAAACAAGAGACCACCATCTGAAATAAGAGGAAAAAAGGATTACCCACAAAGGCTGAAGTTTATTTTTTTTCTGTTAGATCGGTATGGTTGTAGAACTCTCTTCCACAAGCCAAGGTATCAGCAGAAAGTATGACATCATTCAAAAATTGTTTAGATAACTTCCTCAGAGACCATAACATACAAGGGTACAGTTACTCTTAATGACTGGAACACTCAGACATTCACACACACAAACCCACACACTCTTACAAAGGTTGCAATCAATGGACCTGTGTCTTACTTCAGCCTCAAATACTATGTACCTATGTAACTATATAACACACTTTTTTTCTCCAATTTTTAAAAATAAAAGTCTCATTGTTATGTGATATGCAAATCCTCACAAATTCTATGAAGCTTGACTAGGCAAAGTCATCATTTTCCCAAAATATTCTGTACCATTCTAAAGTCAGAGCAGGATATGCAAAAGCAGAAGCACACCGTTTTATCTTTCATTTCAATAATCTGAATTAATTTCTGCACTTTAGTAAATGACCCTTAGAGTGTTATAAAATATGAACCTTTACAGTCAACCTTTACAGAGTCAATAGAGATTGTACTAAGAAAACAATGATTTGTAAGTTCCCATAGAAGGGAATTAGTTCATTGACTTGTCAGGGAATGAGTGAGAAATCAATACTTTGACATGGCTTTGAGCCCTTATTATGTGCGTTTTGCTGTCAGATCCTTTCTAAAGACAATTTCAGAAGCCAGGTACTTTCCAGGGATATTGTTTTTTTAATCTTATAGATTTTTATCCCTCGTTCCACAGCAGTGTGATTAATTAGTTCAAAAGCAGCATCTCTGCTCCTTTATTCACTATTTAGATCAAGAAACTGAATCTGACAGGGATATGTACAGGCTGCACATTGTGTTATGCACTAAATACATGTAAACATAGTGTATCTTGTAGTTAATAATAATATCATTAGCACAGCTCAAATGTCATCTTATGTATGAAGCAACTGGCAACTAATTACTTGCAGTTTCTAAACTTGGAGAATATAGCACATTTTATGTGGACCTAATTTTGAGTGCGTAGACTTGGATTTACACATTGTTTTCAATTTGTTTTCCTCCCTTGTGCCGGTATGAAGTCCTGCTGTCAGTACATAAGTACGTGTAATCATATAATTTATGTGAAATACATTTTGTCTACCATTTAAACATGGTAGATAAAATGATTTAAAAAATGGTTTTATTAAAACATGATCTATTTTAACTTTGAGATACAGATACAATTAGTTTTGGCAGTGATAGTGCATACATCTTGTGAACTTCTTATTGTGACCTTTATTTAATTCTAACATCTAGTCATGGGCAAGAGAAGTTTAAAAAAAAAACTTCTGCATATGGAAGTTTGCGTTAATTTGACTGTTTAACTTCATCTTACGCATCCTACCCTTTAGTAAATCATCTGAGATTGGATAGTTGTCTAAAGGCCAGAATCAGATGTTGGAAAATTTTGTTTGTGGGTTTTGTCATTTGATATGATGGGTTGCAATTCTTTGATTATCTTTCTTAGCACTTTTAGTGATGGATTGTATGTAGTTACTAGTGGGACACAGTCCTTTTGTTTTTTTCCCTTTGTATTTTAGGTGGTTTTCTCTTTGTGTTTTCAAGGCAGTGCCTATGCTTGTGCAGATGGTTTTGTGACTGTAACCTTTCTTATAGAAAGGTACTGCTAGTAGACTGAGAGTTTTAGTTTTTTCTTCTAGGTCAGAGCATTTTCAATGGTCTGGCTGTGTATGATGGCTTGTTTGTTGTGCAGGGGATGGAAGCTGGAACTGCGGAGATAGTTGCATTGGTCAGTAGGTTTCCTGTATATTCCAATGTGCAGTTTGTCATCCCTGATGGATACTATAATGTCTAAGAAGTTCCCAAGTAATGAGTGACATTTTTAAAATGTTTTCTTCCCCTACTGTCCATGTAATAAAATTATTGT
>NW_017307203.1:316809-328632 GCF_000935625.1 Nanorana parkeri
TTCCCCATGGCAGTACCTAAACACTGAAGATAAATGTCACTATCGAAGTGAAATAGTTATGTGCTAGAGTGAATTCATGAGTTGTGTAACATCATCAGCTCTGTATTTGTAGTTTGGTGAGGATGATAACAATCTGTGACAAATAGCTATCTCATTAGTGTGAATGATGTTTCTATGCAGCGATTCTGCAGCCATAGCCAGAAGAGTATTTGGTGGTAATTGCTGTATATTGTGGAGCTTGTTCAAAAAATCAATTTTTCTACATTGATACACCATGAAAGAACACAAGGAAGACAATTCAAGACAGCCAGACCATTATATGGATGTTTTGGTTCTTAAGGGGGATTTAAAAAATACTCAGGAAAGGAAAACCTTTAAACTACAATTGACAATTCTTTTGACACTATAATGGATAATGGACTGAATGTAGACCTTTAAAACTTCTAAATAACTATCAAAATGTTTTATAACGGTTACTCTTCCCTCTCCCTCTCATTTCAATGCCCTTCCTTAAGCCTTTATATGATGAACCTTCTTACTTTAATTACAATAAGTGTGTGTGATTTTTCTTTCAGAGATTGTTGTCTTGCAGATTTCTTCTTGACTTTTGCTAAAACCTTTGTGAACTAGTAGTACTGCCCAGTTAGTGCAAAGTATCACCGATACTACTCAACTGTGTTTGTTGCAATAGTGCACTAATATTGCTACAATCACCTTGGCCGACCCGTAGTGCAGAAGGAGTTCAACATCTGGATCGGCTAAGCCGAACCTCCGGCAGGCTACTCGCTGCTGTTCGGTCTATTCTTATAGATGTCGAACAGCAGTGAGTGAATAGCCAAATGCCGCTGAGCGGCATTCGGCTCGGCTGTTCTGCTCGGTCCCTCTGTGGGTCCAAGCAGAACAGATAAATAGATAAAAAAGTAGAAAAAAATTAATAGAAAATGGTTGTGTGGAGCTAGCAGTGACAGCTAGCTCTGCCCAACTGTTTTCTATTGTCCAGCGGTTCTGCTGCCGTCCAAAAAAAGAAAAAAAAAACTCTCCCGGGCGCTCTGGAAGTCTCCCGCAAATTGAAATAGCCAATAGGAATCTAGCAATGCATTCCAATGGCCAAATTCTTTATATTTTTTTTCTATTCTGACACGGCTCCGTGTCAGAATAAAGAAAAAGCAGTGTTTCTCTCCTTGGCGGCCAGGACCGGGAGACTCCCGGAGCGCCAGGGAGAGTTTGCTGTTTGGAGATCAGTGTCCCTGGTTAGCTGGTAACCAGGGACGCTGATCTCTCTGCAAGTGGCCGGAGCCAGCCGTAAGATCACGGCTGGTTCCGCCCAGCTGTCAGAAGCTGGCTGTCGGCCGGCCGCTTGGCCAGTTTCGGCTTTCAGCGCGGCTCATCGTGCCGAGGCATACAGTATGCGTTTGGCTCGACAGAGCCGCTCGGCCACGTTCGGGAGCTGTATGGGCTATAGTGAATAGCCTGTACAGCAGCCCTTCCGTTCTACTGAACCGATCCTGGGGTCCTGGGGCCGATGCTAGCCGAAGGATCGGCCCAGGCTACGGCTAGATCCTTTGGCTGCTTCGTGAATAGACCCCTATGTGTTCCTGTTGCTAGCTGTGTGATTCCGCCTACCTGACCTTTGCTACGTTTATTGACTATGATTATTTGATTTCCCCCTTAGTACCACATACAGTATTTGGAATCTGTGCCTGATTCATCTCTTGAGTATCCTATCCCAAGGTGTGTGCACCTGCTATTGGGCTCTACATATCTAATTAATGACAGTTAAGGTGCCCATACACCTGCCGATTATCGTACGATAATCACAGAAAATCCCACGATCGTACGATAATCGGCAGGTTTATGGAAGGCGTGCAACTGTTTCTACTGTACGGTCGCACGTCTTTTGTCTTACGAGCAGGCTTGAAAACCCGCCCAGAATCATACGATTGTCGGCGGGTTTGTGGCCTGCTCGTAAGACAAATGCCGCACAGGCTGGTGTGCGCAAGAGCACACTGCCCATTCAGCATTGCAGTCATCTCCCTCAGCGGGGCGGGCTTGCGATGATCGCAAGTAGGATCTGCCTGTCCAAGATGGGCAGATGGTACGTTTTTTAAATTACCTTACAACCATTGCAAGACAAAAGTCTTGCAATGGTTTTAAGGTGTATGGCCAGCTTTACAGAGGGGATTTGGAAAAGCCAAAACTGATGTGGTAGTGCTAGAGACAGACTAAACCATGTATGTCATTTTTTATTTTTGTCTGTAGTTACACTTTAATAAGGGGAAGCAGGCATGATAACATAACCTCTAACCTACTCCTAATCATTAAAGATTTTTTTATGAAAATCAAAGAAACACTGAAACTTGATTACATACTCCTATGGGTTTACTGTAGCTAGGCAAGTACAATTTGCAATACTTATACAGACTTATACAGAATTCATCCTTCATTTATCTGCTTTAAGTAAAACAAAATCTGATTAGTTGCTATGGGACACTATAGCTGAGCTTTGGCTTTGCTCTTTGCACTCCTGCACTGAATAAGTTTGCTTTTCCTTCCTATTTACTCACACACAAAATCTACAGGATTAAAAAGTGAAAAGCAGAATGAGAAACTTGAATGTTGACATTGAAAAATTAATTCCTTTGGGTCTTTTCAGCCTAAGAAGTGACTTTTCACTTTTTAGCCTGCTGACAGCTAGATTAAGAAAAAAAGTCAACTTGTCTAATTTTGTCATGGATACAAAAGAACATGACACAGTCAGAGTTTTGACAGACTTGCCAGAAGACTGGATTCCTTGGGGGTAATTAAGCGTCAAGGTCAGGGAGTGTTTTGGCTGTTAGTAGTCCCTGTGGCTTTGGGGTAACTGTGAGCTGTGTGATGCAAGACTCTGCTGAATATTAATGATAGTCATAGGTCAGTAGTTACCTGCTCACCTTGCTTTTATTCATGGCTAGAATAAGTAATAGGAGGACAGCTGGAAGGCTGAAACTCAACACATAGTCAATGTCCTGCAGCTGAAGACCAAATAATAAGAGGTTATAAGTAGTGGAAACACTGAAGGTTAAAGCAGTATTAATTATAGATTGAAGCAAGAAAATAGTTTTACATTTTTCTACTGTTTTGGGAAGCTTCTCCATGACTACGCAAAATGAAGGATAAAGAAAATGTAGTGTATTATTAATGAACTCCACTGTGAGATGACAACCAATTCAACAGTGAAACTTATTCTTAGTTGCTCATGAAATCCACTTTAAACAGATGACTGAATAACCTGTCTGTCTGAGCTGAAGCTGAACCACCTCAAAGCCTGTCAGTCTCTTCAGTGGTGAGCTGCAAACCCCAGTGACAAGCACCACATAACTTGCTTTAGGCTTTGTGGTCCATAAAGGACATGTAAAAAGCTTTTAACTGCAAAGTTAAAACACATACTGTCATTACTGACATTAAATTGCTTCAAAATATTAATTTTTTAACACAATGTTTAATTGTTTATACTTTAAATATTTGACTGTCATCAACTCTTGACACCCCATGCTAACATGTTTTACCTGAAATGAAAATGGAAACTTTGGAAAAGTGGAGAGATACATTAGAGCAAGAATTAATTAAACAAAAAACAACAGGATGGACTTCATGAAAAAACACTAATTTTAAAAATACAATGACCATATTATTTTCCCAGTTTGTTTCAGTTACGCTGAAACTAAGCATGAATCTTGTTTACTTAGTACAGTATATGCTATGCCCAGGGGTGTAACTAGAAATCACAGGGCCCCATAGCAAAACTTTGTATGGCCCCCCTCCAAAAAAAAAAAATGCCACTGAACAGCACATTGCCACAGTCATGTGGCACAGTGCATGAACTACAGCATATATTATTATATATAATATGATTACATGCAGTTAGAAAAAAAATCACTATCCCTGGATACATCGATTGTGCATCCAGGGATAGTGATTGATTCCTAACTACATGTAACCACATACCATTACATGCGGTGTTCCGACATTTACATGCAGTGGCTGTCACCTGATTGTTAACTTGAATGAGAGACAGCTGCCGCTTGTAAATACAGATGTGTGATTGCTGCTGCAGAAAAACACAAGTTTCTGATGCAGGATTCATTAATCGCACCTAAACTGACAGGTGTGAGTGGGGCCTTATACATACACACACATAGAGAAATACATCCCACCAAACACACAAATGCGCATAACAATACACCCCCTCGTTTCTCCCTCCCCCTCTTTCCTCGCAGATAAAATAAAAAAACACACACACACAGAACAATACAACCCCCCTCGTCCCCCCTCCCCCTTCCTCGTGCCTCGCAGATAAAATATTAAATATACATCACCTGTACATTCCCTGGTGATCCAGTGGTTGATTAATAAGGTCTGACGCCAACCTTACTAATCCTTTCGGATGGTACCAGTTTGGGGGACGGTACTTGGACACCCCTGCAGAGCCTTCCTTTCTGCTGCTAACTGGGCCCCCCTCCTCTGCCCCGGGCCCCATAGCGGCTGCGTGGGCTGCTATGGTGGTAGTTCCGCCACTGGCTATGCCATTTAAAGTGCATGTATAGCAAAATAAAAAGGTTTTGGATTCATATATACTTGAATATTTAGTTCGGTGACAAACTAAAAAAATTATACAAACATTTGCACTGGCCTCATGGTTTGTCACAAAAACACTCTCTAATGACCCTCAGGTCCAACTTTAATTTTCCCCTGTTCTGCAGCTCTTCAGTTCGCTGCAGCAGCTACAATGAATTTCCTCGGCTGCACAGTGCTGCGCAATATGGCGAAGGATAATATTTTTGACTAATAAATACAGTTTTCTAATGAATATTTGGTGTGCTCGTTCACTAAAACATTAAATTGTAGGTTCCCACACTGAACTGTGATTTCCGTCACACTCGCTCTGCATCCACATTCACTTCTACGTTAAGTACTAAGTTAGTGCTGAGCGCTGACTTGCAGCACAGCATTCAGCTGTGGTTTGCTGACTCAGCACTTGCAGTGGCTGAGCAGCTGAACACGCCTCTGGTCTCCTAGCACCTTAAGCAGGACAGCCTAAGCAGAACTGTTTCCCAGCATGCCATAACTATTTTGTTCTTTCCATAAACAACATTCTTTATTGTAATAACCTGATAAGTTTGAAAATTTTTTATTCCCTCAGTAAAAAATATTTTGATTATAAAACTTTTTTCAGTGAACCTTACATAGTACATGATGGGTCATAATTGTTAAATCTTACACCTAAGCAGTACCCAGAAAAATTTACCTTTTGTCTCGAATTCTTCCTAAAAAATAGGAGTGCATTTGCTGTACATTTAGCCTGACACAATAGCTGTATATCAGCAGTGTGAGGTCATCTAAGGCACTGCTGCCTTCTAGTCTCAAAAGATTTGGAGTGAGGTTTGATGATATAATGTTACTACTATGCAGCTTATTGGTCACCTTGCTGGAGAGAAAGCTGTACCTGAGGATCTGCCATGGAAAGATCTCCCTGTTTCTGCTTTCTCCATATTCCATACTGTGGACCTATCTCTTGCTGCTTAGTATTCATCTGCAACCAGTCACCAGATCACAGCTATTAAATAAGGAAGGAAAACACCGTCCTCTACCAAGATGACCGCCTCCACACAGAGACAGTGTAGAAAAAGGCATGATGAGTTAGTAATGGGGAAAATATCAGCTGCAGGGAGCCTAAGGGCAATACTAGTGACTAGTCTTTTGTCCCTGGTTTATCTTTTTTGGGCACAGGTTCCACAGTTCAGGTCCTCTTTAAAGCAAAGTGACTTTCACATTGACAAAAAAACCACACTGCTGATTGGTATGAAGAGGAGGTATCTAGAGTTCCCTTGAAATAAACACTGCACCTTATAAGGCAGGTTTAAAGGTGACCGGAGGCATTTTTGCTTCCAATTGATTTGTTTAAAAAAGGAATTAGAGGTTCCATTCATTACAGCATCTCTTGAGTTGCTCAGCTGCCTCGGTCTTTTAACCTCCCTGGCGGTATGATTATGTAGGATTTTAGCATGCCAACGCGGTACATTGTTTTTACGCCCAAAAACGAAACTGAAAGTTGCCAGCATCGGACGGGCGAACACAGCAGAGGACACCGCGGGCTCGCAGGGACAAGGTAAGTGACACTTTTGCGCAATCCCTAGTGTGGCTCGGGGTTACCGCCCTTGGTACTGAAAATTAACCCCGAGCCACACTCGGGAATACCGCCAGGGAGGTTAAATGGCCAGTTTCTACACTAAATACAACCTGCGGAACATCAAAATACTGAACAGTGGCAAGAAAAAGTATGTGAACCCCTCGGCACAACAGCCATGTGCCTAGCTGAATAAATATATACAATTCAGTGAAATATGTGATATAACAATAAGATATATAAGTATATGCTTTAAAAATTTATTCAAAAGAGCACATCATGAGTACCTGCTTTTATTCAATACATTTTATTTTCTGGACGATACGCACTATGTCCTCTTTATATTTTGTCTCCCTTTGAAATTATGATGTTATTTGCGAGCTGAGGAGGTTATCTGGTCTTCATTCATACAGGCTTCCCTCCCCTATCAAGAAGGGAAATGCGCTTTGAGACCTAGTTCTGTGGGTATATCTCCCCAGGTGAGCACTGTTCCAATTTTTGCATTCACTGGGTGGAGGTAAAGGTCTGTCAGGATTCTGTGGTAACTGCCTACTTGGAAGTTTGAATCTATCTAGTGGTGGACTATCCACTGCATTTGTTTGCACGATTATAATTGTTGCACATTGGACTTTGTTTTCATCACTCTGTTTTAATATTTTCATGTTTTGATGTGCTCTTTTGAATATATTTATATATCTTATTGTTATATAACATATTTCACTGAATTGTATATATTTATTCAGCTCAGCACATGAATGTTATAAATGTTTTAGATATTTTTTTTATCTTGAGTGCCTAGTAGCTCTTATTTGCATTTATTTACTGGCGCTGATCACATATTGTTTTTATAACCCCTTGGAATCAACTGGTTTTCTGCAGTAATTTTCCATAAAATGTGATCTGATCCTCTTCTAAATCACAACTAGGGATGTTTAGATAGCAGTTCAGATATCAGTGCCAATGATTGGTATTTTCACAAGAACTACCAGGGTCACAGTGGTTGCAGCTGCAATTGGGCCCTGGTGCTCCACCACTGTACTGAAATCATTAGTCTGTATTGTTTTAGAAAAACATGACACTAAAGAAAAAGGTATTAGTAATTGGCATCTGTGAGTACTTGGACAAGTATTAGTACTAACTTTTTAGTTTTTCTCTAGTCTATTCTTGAAACTGGAAAAGTATCTGTACTTGTACTTGTACCAAGTATGGTACTTGGTGACTGTGCATCCCTAGTCACGATAATAGACAAACACAATGAGAGGAATTTATCAAAACTGGAGCAGACAAAATCTGGAGCAGCTGTGCATGGCAACCAATCAACTTCTCTCTTTCATTTTTAAATCTCAACTGAACAAACTGAAGAGATAAGTTGATTGGCTGCCATGGGCAACTGCTCCAGATTCTGTCTGCCAGTGCTCCAGCTTTGATAAATTCCCTACAACGTGCTTAAACCGATAACACACAAACAATAATAATTTCTTGTGTCTTTATTGAACACATAATGTACATTAAACATTCACAGTGCTGGAGGAAAAGTAAGGGAATCCATAGACTAATTGCTTCAGCCAAATCTAATTGGAGTCAGTAGCTTGCACACCTGGAGTCCAATTAATAAAATTAGTTTGGTGGTGTGGTTTAGAGCTACGTTGATAAAAGACACTCAAATATTTTAACATTGCTGTTAATAAGAAGCATGAACTGATGTGAGCCATGCCTTGCAAGACATACGATTAAGAGTAGTTGATCTAAATAAGGCTGGGAAGGGATACAAAGCAATCTCAAAGTGTGTAGGCATCCATCAGTAGACAGTAAAATTGTCTATAAATGGAGACAGTTTAGTACTATGACTACTCTTACTAGAAGTGGGCGCCCAGCCAAGATAACTCCCTAGGCACAACGCAGAATCCTCAGTGAGGTAAAGAACAACCCACGAGTAACAGCTAAAAGGTTTGAAAACATCACTGGAACAAGCTAACATCCATGTTCATGAGCCTACCATACGTAAGTCTTTGAACAGGCGGGGTGTACATAGAAGAACACCACCAAGGAAGCCACAGCTCTCCAAAAAAAATTGCTGCAAAGAGCATCTTGGCAAACCATAACACTACTGGGAAAATGTTTTGTGGACTGATAAAACAACAGTTGTACTGTTTGGGAAAAATACTCTGCACTATGTATGGCGCAACAAGGGTACAGCTTATCAACATCATGCCAACAGTCAGGGCTGGCCTTAGGCCTTTAGGCGCCCTGTGCGAGAAAGCTTTACAGCGCCCCTCAGTGGCCACACCCTTTAGTGACCACACCCCCGTAACCACACCCATTTCCCCCAATATCCGCACCATTTAAAGAATCCTATTTTGTTAAGCCGCAAAGAAACATATTAAAAAGTATGATAAAAATAAAACTTATTCAAAGGTATTAAACTTGTAGGCACAATAGAAGTATTATTATCAAATAAAACAACAGAAGGCAAACAATAAATGTCAAACTAAAATAGAGTCTTTAAAAATAAAGTGTCAGGATGTCATGCCGATCCCTTTTTTCAAGTAAGTGTATCTAGAAAAGTAAAAATAAAAAACAGAACACAAAACCCAAACTACGTGTAAATGAATTAATTACTATATGTCCGAATATACGTAAAATATATTCAGGCGCATAATAATTTGTTTGAGAATGTGCGGCGGCCATGTTGGCCACCGGCGTGTTCTGTGAATGCGTGCCACCATCTTGGAGGCAGGGAGCATGACGTTACATGACGCCATGCATGCGTGGCTTCAGGTGACGTTACACGCCGATATTGGCCCCACCATCTTTTGTGTATACATAGATATACACCAAGATGGCGGCGCCCAACACGTGCGGTGTTATATGACGTCATGTGCCCTGCCTCCAGAATATGCCAGTGGCTGAATCCAAAATATCATAACAAAGTATTTTGTTTGATGAAACGAATGAAAAAGTTTTTAGTTTTCGTTAGTGGCCGCACAGCTCGCACACCCCTAAGGCCGGACCTGCCAACAGTGAAGTATGGTGGAGGGAACATCATGATTTGGGCTCGCTTTACTGACTCAGGGCCTGGACCACTTGCCATTATTGAAGGGAAAATGAATGACCAAGTTCGCCAAAATGTCCCAGTGGGAACAGCGCAGCCCTACTCCCCACACTGCTCTCCTCCATTGGGAACAAAGGCCGCGTTCCAAGCTGCAGCTGAGCTGGAAAAGAGGGGAGCTTGTTGCCAGGGCAACCCGATGCTAAGCATCAGTTTGCCTGGTCTCAGCCTTGAGCCCCAGCTCAGGGGTTAAAAGCCTGATGTGGGGCTCTCTCTAGCTTTTCCTTTGCCCTGCTAGCCTATCTGCCAGGTGGTCCTTGGCTGTGGCCAGGTCATGCAGGACCCCCAGACCCTTCTGACTTCAGAATCCTGTTTGGCTGCTGAAGATGTTCCACAGATCACTTCCTGGCTTACCACCTTATGCGGACACCTCTTCTGCTGTGGAGAGACCGGACACCCTAAACGTGAATCATAAACCTATCCTTGCTGTACATTATTGCCGTTTACCCTTTGCTGTGCCCTGATTGCTGCCCTGTTACCTTGGACTCTATCTCTGCTGTACCATATTGCCGTTTACCCTTTGCTGCGACTGGATTGCTGCGCTGTGACCCTGGGCTCTATACTTGCTGTACCTTATCGCCATTTACCTTTTGCTGCACCTGGATTGCTGCTTTGTGACCCCGGATTCTTTTCTTGCCATATCTTGTTGCTGTTTACCCTTTGCTGTGCCCGGATTGCTGCCTTGTGACCCTGTACTCTACCCTTGCTCTATCCTTTTGCAGTGTGTCCCTTAATAAAGGGTTATAAAAACAACTCTCGATCTCCGTGTATTTTCTGTTCCCCCCACACCTCTGTCTCTGGATCAAAGTAACTCCAGATGCCGGAATTGCCAGAACCGGAAGCTGAGCAGATAAGGATGGGCATTGCGGTGGAAGCACGGGAGTGTGCAGGTTGTGTGCAGGGTGCAGTGAGCGCTGTGCTGGGAGCTGCTGGGTGACCGGCCAGCCAGATCACAGAGAAGCAGAATGCTCATGATTGCCACTGATGTAGTGACAATCTGCAGGATACTGCTCCAGTAACAATCTCCTGGGTGCTGTTGTAGTAATAATCTGCCAGACACTGTTACATAGTTACATAGTATTTGGGGTTGAATAAAGACATACGTCCATAGGCGTCACTACAGGGGGGCAAGTTTTATGCTTTGCCCCCCCGTGTGCCCCCCCGCTGAATTAAGCAGCAGTGCAGTGGCAATCATTAATGAATAGGTGGAACAGTATCGGACCCATCACAGATCCTTGAGGCACACCGCTCATTACACTAGCCTAGTCTGAAAAGGTGCCATCTACAGATACTCTCTGGACACGTTCCCGTAGCCAGTTCTCTATCCACGTACACACCACCTCATCTATGCCCATAGCCCTTAGCTTGTGAAGTAAGCGCTTGTGCGGTACCGTATCAAATGCCTTTGAGAAATCCAGATATACCACATCCACCGGCCTCCCTCCATCCATATCTCTACTTACCCCCTCATAAAAAGTTAGCAAGTTAATCAGGCAGGAACAGTCTTTCCTGAACCTGTTGCAGTAATAATCTGCTGGGCAATGTTGTAGTGATCCTGAAGTGATCCAGCGCCACCTTCACGGAATAATTGGCTGCCCTGGGCCATCCTGAAATAGAAACAGGCATTCATACTTACAAGTGGCTGGCCTCGCCCCTTGATTGCGCTTCTGTGTTTGAATTCACCCCCGGATTGCAACAGGACGGGGCCTGCCAAGGGTCAAGTGATTGAATTGCTCAGTCTTAAATGCACGGGCCTATTTTTTGTCCCAGTCTGGGCTTGACCTACCCTTTTTTAACCCATTAATTGGACAAAATATCCCCAGATGTTTTCCAACATTTGTTACATTGATGCTCTTTTCAACTGGTTTTTAATCATAAAAGTTAATTACCTGAATTCAAGGTACTCTACTACCAAGAGTTTCTGTTGAATCCATGAAGTAAAGAAAACTGTTACTCGGTGTCCGCTTTTCTAAAAAAATGCTTAGTGCTGGGCAAGAATTGAACCACTACACATTTGCCAGATTACTTAGGTTGACAGTAGTGCAGGGGTTTGAAGGGTTCATTTTGAATTCACAAACTAACTGCTCTGTAGTAGTCTGTGGACACCCATTTATTTAACAACATAGTGATGTTTAGCTTCTGGAATATTTCCGGATATTAACTTTTTAGTCACTAGTGCCGGTTAGATAATCTGTATTAAGTCATCTGTATTTGCTCATAGGTGGTGGTAATTTACAACTGCTTCAACCAATTGTATAGATGTGTTATTAGATTTAGAATTTAGAATTCTGTTTATGTAGTATAAAGAACCATTACAGTCACGTTCGTTAACATTCTTGATGGATTTGTCAAACCTGCCATCTGACTATTGATTTAGGGGTCCAAGGTGACTGCAACTGACTGGACTGGATTGATGTGGAATGGCTACTTTATGTAAAAGCATCTTTCAATTTCTCTAATCAACTGAATCCTCAGTCAATTTAGTGTTTTTATTTATGCATGTGTCATTTGCTGGCAGCATGCATGTGTGCATATCTAAACTCAACCCCCC
>NW_017307203.1:328647-342834 GCF_000935625.1 Nanorana parkeri
GGCAAACTAAAACCCACCCCCCCCCCCCCCCCACCCAAAAAAAAAACATATTGCAGCATACCAGTTTTTAGATGTTGTGGCTGCATTTGTTTTTAGTGATTTACCTTTAGTTTCATTTGATAATTCTGAAAATATCACACTTATAGCTACACTCTTTTCTCCATTGTATCTATAGGGACAGCCATAGTTGTCACACAGGCTGGGCTTCAAACATATCTACCCTTGTTCACCTCCATTACACGGTAGATTATTGGGATTGGTATTTTACAAAAGAAATATGAGATTGTTTTTACTGTCTTCACTCATAGGACGTGACAAGGACATTGCATTTCTAGCAAGATCATAAAGTAAATTCTGTATTTACTCAAAGCAGAACATGTCAAAATATATTCTGTATTTTTCTGAGCAGAACATGGGAAGTAAGCATTTCATCCAGATGATGAACTAGGCCATGTGCAGTGAGAGTGGCAATGCAGAAGATGGAAGATCAGATGAAATAGCTTTGCCACACTGAATAGGGAAAGAGGGGGATACACCAGGATCAAAGCAAATTAGTAACACTTTAAATTAACATTTGCTTCAGGTCAGTGATAGCTGTGAGTTTCAGTAAGTGTCTATTGAGGAAAACAGAATAATGAGCCATTTATATTGGTGCTTAAATAAAAATGTATGAGAAGATAAGTTTCAACTATTAAATACCCATTATATATGGAAAATGAGCAATTACACACCTAAGTGATATTCATGTTTGTGAACTAAAAATTATTTGAAGAAAATTAATTTTGGATAAAACGAGGTGTGGAAATAAAATTACTCATCCGCTATTGTACAATTCATAATCGGAAATTGTCATAGTGTCTGAGACCCTTAGCATTGACCCAGGCTGTGTTTCTGCATATTTATCACTTTGAGGTTGATTTACCAAAGATGATGAGAATCTTCACTCAAAAAATGTGTAAATATTTACCAGTATTTAATAAAAAAAAAAAACAGTTCCATCCTTTCTATCTAACATCAGTGTAAACTAAAGCAGCCAATATTGAATGTGAAAAAAATGCAAATCAGTAATAATAATGCTTGTAAAAGTATGTAGTGATGTCTCATACAATACTAATTGATAGTGTCACTCTTCAACCTTATAGCCATGTAAGTGTACAATACTGTATACCATGTAACAGTGAATATCTCTTAAAAGTGTTTTGTATATAATAGTTAATAGTATCACGTATAACCCGTAACTCTCTCTACTTCTGGGATTCTTGTTGCTAGGCTCCACCCTACACATTATATCACTCGGACTTCGTCAGGGGCGTGCTTTGATATTTTTTTCAATTTCAGATAGTGTGTCAATTTTCAAATTCTTCCTTTATAGGCCCAGTTTTTTTCCACCTTTGCTTAAGGTATATCTTAAGCAATGCAAACACAAGCTACAGATAAGAAGCACTGTTCTCAGTCATTTTTATTTTGCAAGACCTGTTACATAGCCGTACATCGGCTGCATTTGGCTCATTGCACCTCCCTTCGGCTCGGGCAAACAGCCTCAGCACGTTCGGCCAAAGCAAAGGGAAGAGCCCGTTTGCCTCTGGATCAGCTGTTCATCCCTATTCTCAAAGGGGCAGCGAGTGAATTGCCGAATGCTCGGCTCAGCATTCAGATCAGTCATTCTGTTTGTTACCTCAGAGGTAGCGAACAGAATGAAAAATGTTATGGTAAAAAAAAAAATTGTCGAAAGATGTAATCCATTGTCAATCATGTCGTCCAGTGATTTAATCCATTGTCAATCACAATAAACGACGCAAGCTGACTCGCCCAAATAAAAAATGTCCCGCCGCCTGCCAACCTGACCGCTACCGCCGAATATTCGCTGCAAAATGACAGGTCTGGGCTGAATGTAAACAAATGGGTGGAGCAAGTCATGACATCACGACAGCTCACTGGCTGTTTACATGGCATGTACACAAATGGATGGATCAAGTCCTGTGACGTCACGTGGCAGGATTTTTTTATTTCAGTGAGTTGGCGGACATCATTCATGGTGATTGACAATGGATTACATTGCTGGACATCAGGATTGACGATGGATCACATTGCTCATTTTTTTTTTTTTATGAATAAAGGACATGTCAAAAACAGTATTTTGCTTTTTGTTCAATGAAAGGGCTTTTTCACGGTTTGGTGTTTTTATTTACTCTTTTCTGTACTTTTTGGTGAATGAGTAGGAGTAACAAGAGGGGGGTGGCATCTGGGTGGCTGCTTTTTTTCTATTCTATTTTTTAACAACAATCAATGCTTTGGTCTGCTTTGGCGGATCATTCTCCCCGTTCCTGTTGTTTGTTTGGCTTTGTCGAGCTGAAGCATGTGCGTATACTTGGCTGTTTTCTTCGGCTGCTCTACGCGCTTTTGAAATTAGCGCGCAAAGCAGCCCTTTGTTTCGTCTGGATTGAAGGTTTTCTGCACCCAAAGCGAGTCGAAGGATTAGCCTAACGTTTGCCTAAATCCTTTGGCTCTTTAGTGAATAACCCTGTTAGTCTTATGGTTTTAGGGAGTGAAGTACCATTAAAAACCTGATGACATTGCTATTTACTTTTCTCCATCTGGAATTTACTGCTTTGAAGCAGCTTTCTCTAGAAGTTTGATGTCCACAACTAATAGCAGGGTGTCTGGTATAAAAGGGACATATTAAATATGTCATGTTCATTTTTTCTAAGTTGGTTGTAATTTAATATCACTTTTATTTTTTTTAAATAATGAAAAAAAACTTCCACAGCATGATTACTGACTAGGACTCATTGCAATGTAGCATGGCTATATTCAGATTAACGTACTTGCAAACTCTTATATAAATAGTGGCTTGCTTAGAAGTTCTTGCTCATCTCTCTGCAAACAATTGATTTATCTAGTTTAATTCTTTCTAAAGATGTACTCAGTGAGGCAACTTGCCAGGTAACCTTCTCTGATACCAGCTGTGACATTTTCTGTGTGAGTGCGAGCCCTTACCTATGCAAATCGTTCTGCACAACTAGGCTAATCACATGCAAATTGGCTGCCCACACTTGCATAAAAATAGCTTATTTTTTGATCCTGCATTCATGTAGTTCACAGTGTGATCTGATGTACACTATGTTCATATGTCATAATTGCAGTCATGATCCATATAGTGATATACATTTTCCAGGCTTTTTGTAATATGGTTGCAATTTGTATGGTTAAAAAGAACCTAGCCAAAGATATAAAATAGAGGTAGGGTAAAATATATATTATAAACATTATATTTTGGTTAAGATAAGATTGCCTATATGTGTTTTTACTATACAAAACAGCCAGAAGAGGTCATAAGAGACTAAGCTAAGCCAGTCAGACACTGATGGGAAATACTGAAATGGTAGGAAATAAAATTGACGTTTGTGCAGCATTCGTCAAGTGTTTTGCCTAGTTAGTGTTTGACTTAACTATCTGAACGATTTGCTCATTGACTCAGTTAATTCCATAGCCTTATCCCTGCAAACAAGATAGGCTGCAGTTCTTTTGGGTGTCCATGTAACCTCTAATACCCATTATCACATTTATATCCTTTCTTTCAAAGTATTGACTTGACACAAATCATGTACAATGGTGGTGGTATGCCAGAGCAGTGATATGACATCAATTAAAACTGCACTCAAGTTGTCCATGTCCTTGGATTCTTATTCATTCTCTTAACTGTTATTGGCAATCTCAAGACACAGGACAATTTGATGTGGTGCATACAAGAATCTCCAGTGCACTTAATATTTACTTCTAGGTTCTAAAACACACTTTACCTGCATGAGTGTAACAGAAGGAGGGAAAATAGAACATTTTTATTATCAATTTATAGTGTGCCATCATATGAGCATACCTCCCAACCAGAGCCGGGACAAGGTCTTTTAGCATCAAGCGGAAAAGGCATATAGTGTGCCCTGCTCCGTGAGCTTTAAACTACCGCAGCAGCATAGATTGCAGACATTGGCATACCTTGACCTTTTGCATACATTTAAAGGGTGCTGTGACTAAGAAAAGGTTAAAAAACACTGGTCTAGATTGTTGGTGATGATTTAATAAACATCCTTCCTAGCACAAGAATGGTGCATTTGTGAGAAATATTTCAGGGGTTTGCAAAGTTTTGGATACCCTATAGACGTTAAAGTTGATCTGTTGTGAACTGCATTTAGTACTTGTCTTGCATCTTACACCACTTGCAGTTTCCCTTGTTAACAGCCAATGCAGGGCAGCAGGGGAATATTCGTGGACCACTGTGTGCAGAAGCCCCAGTGTGTTAGAACAGTGCAGCTCTAGGCTCTCATTTACAGCAACCTAAAATGTACATATCATGTAATGGCTGTTACTGAGTGGGCAGAGCATGGCTAGTGGGGTTTTTTTCCTCCCAGACCAGTGCCAATAGTACCACTCTGCACCCAGACAGCTTGGCAAAGGCAATCCTTAATGTGTATTTCCACTTTTGTAGTCAAATTTGTGAGAACTCCTTAATGTGCTCCTGTTCACCCTAACCCTAACCCAAGTAAACGCTATTTAAACTGCAAGAAGCATTTTTTTAGCTTAAAGGAGAACTATGAGGTGAGTGGAAATCAAGAAAATGAGACTGTCACAGGTCGGCTCAGTAGATCGGGAGGTGAGGGAACACATACCAGGTTCGCTCACCTCTGGATCCTGTCACGGCTCTCTGCCGTGACAGGGGGAGGGCTGGATTCCCCTCTCCCCGCTCCAATCTGCCAGCGCTGACTGGCGGAACGGACGGGGGAGGGGGCGGGTACAGCTCAAGATAGGCGGGTACAGCCTCAAGATAGGCTGAGCCAGCTGTCACTCACGCAGCTAGGCGGATCCCGTCAACTACGTCGGGATCCGCTCCAGGTGCGGCGTCTCAGTATACCGCGAGCTGTAGCTCGCGGTATACTGAGCTTAGGGTAACGGGAGGACGCTAGTTTGTGTCCTCCCGTTACCCTAAGGAGAACTATGGGGAAAAACACTGACCCCATAGTTCTCCTTTAAGCTATGTGAATGAGAACATGTAACAAATATAAAATAAGTGTTAACCCAATTTGGCTATGAAAGTGGAAATACACTTTAAACATAAATATTATTCAAAATTACATTTTGCTATGCTTTGTGTATTTCTTCCAAATCTGTGGAGTAATCCAGTGTCAAACATTGCCTTAGTTCAGGAGCTTCCTGTAATAAAGATCAGTCACTGCTGATCTCCCTCCTTGTGTAGGGTGACTGGTCATGTATATATAGGTCTGATATTTTTCTGCAGACAGCCTGTAGTGGGTGCAGCCTCCTGGTTCCTTTCCACAGCTCTGCTCAGGTCATATGCAGCACAGTAATGATGTCACTGCTATGTTTAGATAACACCTTTTAGGTTTAGATAAT
The DNA here is from genome assembly GCF_000935625.1 of Nanorana parkeri. NCBI lineage: Eukaryota > Metazoa > Chordata > Amphibia > Anura > Dicroglossidae > Nanorana > Nanorana parkeri. The sequence continues at coordinate 334,054 of NW_017307203.1, forward strand.
ACTTGGGTTTGCAAAGACATTTGCTGCACACAAAGTGGGTTTATATATTTTAGGTATTTAGGAGAACAAAATTATAGTTATATATTTATATTTAACCCCTTCCCGATGAATGATGGAATTATTCCGTCAAAATCTTTAAAATACTTAAAGACTGGTGACGCAATAATACCGTCATGCGGGAAAATGTGCGCTGGTTCATGCGCGACCAGTGCTCATGGGGTTTGTGCTGTTACGGTGTCCCTCGGTGTCCGAGGCAGACCCTCAAAAGCAAATTAGGGGGTCCCAGCACTGTGATAACTGCAATAACCAAGCTAAAAATACATGGCAACTGCACAATTTATAACTAACCTTTGTAGCAAGGTGCCCATGCTTACAACAATACAACATACATATGTTTCCTAGCACACTTACCGACTAGCCTGCAACAAAACAAATTACACTGTCTAACAATATGCGTTAAAAACACAGGTTTTAGTTGCACAACTTTTGCAAAATATGTTGAAGCCACACTTCCTCGCCAAGGCTCCTCTTTGTAGTGTGGTCCTAACTCTAATTTTTGCAAGTCCCCACATTGGAGCATATTTAAGCAGCAGATACATTGATTGCAGGTATGCCTGGAGGGAGCCCACTCCTCCTTTAAGGCACAGGGAAGCACCGGAGGCCCAGCAATCCAAAATGCATGCTGGGGCCCCCAGTGCATCCCCACACCAAATACAACCAAGCTAAAAATAAATGGCAACCACACCATTTATAACTAGCCTTTGTAGCAAGGTGCACATCGAAGGGCTTACAACAATACAAAACACAGAAGTTTCCCAGATAATTGCAGTGATCACTGTGCTCTTGCTGCCACTAATCCAGCTTGCAGCTCACTGTGTTTCGGAGCTGCAAGCGAAATCAGTGTGCTACAAAGTGATATAAAGTATCCAAAGCTCCTGTGAATACGAAATTAACCCTTTAGTGCACCATAGTTTAAGAAAGTTTTAAACAGTTTTGAAAAGCTTTAAAAACTTTTATAAAGTTTAAAAAAAGGTAAATGTTACAATCAAAATGTTAAAAAAAGTAATTTAAAAATGATATAAAATATAGTGCTAAAGGCGGCTAAAGTTAGGAGACAAACATACCACATTCTAAAATTGTTCCACATTAAAATTGTATTTTACCCCATGTATTTTGTGACCTCTAACTCCTATAATAATCTAAAATGCCAGACATATGATATACCCTATAAATCAGGACAAGTAAAATAATTTATTATGAATTAATTTCTGTTACACTAATTATGTACACATTATTATTGCCAAAACTGTGAAAAATTAGTTTTTTTCCATATTTTTTGGATTTGTTTGGAATTTTTTAATTAAAAAAATAAAAGTTTATATATGCTTCTATCACATCAAATTTAAGCCCATTTTGTCCTTAAAAAACAGTATATAATATGTGTAGGTGAAATGAATGAGAAAAATTGAATTATGGTTAACAAACACATAGCAAAAATGGCAAAATTGCTCCGGTCCCTAGAAACTAAAAAAAATTCTGAAGCTGTGTCACTAAAGGGTTAATATAATTTTGGCTGAAGGGCTTAGTTATACAGGGATGTCATTTTCAGTAAACAAAAACACTGGTTCATTGACATTATACTTGCCTGCATGACTTTACTGTAACATAAAATCTAGGTGAAAATGAGTTTGTTTTGCAACAATTCCACTTTTCTGTGAGTTTGTCTTTATCAAGTTGTAATGAATTAGTTTTTGGGCTTGTAATAGGTATCCTAATTATATTATTTACTAGCTAGAATACTAGAAGGCACCAGTACATTATAAGGGCTTCTTGCAGACAAAGTATGTACTGTGACTGTAATGTAGCAGTAAACACATAAAACAAAAAGGGAAAATGGCAGCTGCAAAGTCAATTTAAGTCAAAATGATGGGCACAAAACTAGAAGTAATTCAATAAACAGAAACCATCCCAATATTTATCCCTACTAGCCTGCAAAAATAAAAAAACATAAAAACAACCATTTCCTTTGAACAGCTGAAAATCAGTTTTAAAAAACTTATAGCATGGAGACTGCCATTGCTGACCTCTTCTGAAAATGTTGGTTGCCTGGCTTCAGTACTTTTTTAGTCACTGACCCAGAAAAAGTATGCAGATCAGCATTAATGACTTTACTTTGACAGCCAGGCAACTTGCATTTTTAAATTTAAACTACAGGGTGTTTTAAAGCAGAACTCCAGGCATGGGCGTGCAAAGGGGGTGTACCGGGTGTGCCTTGGCAAACCCTAATCACCCTGAGTGCAGCACTGAAACTGCAACAGCGGGTGTCGTGTTTTTAGTTACTGAGCCAGTGGAGAGATCACAAAGATCTCTGTGTAACCAGCTTAGCGATACAGAGCACAGCAGCACATACATTCCGCAGGTAATGATTAAAATTTTCCTGTTCGATTAATCAAATGTTTTTTTAATCGATTAATCGTCTAATTTCGATTAATTATAAAGCACATACAGAGGGGGGTCTCACCAGAGCTTTGAGGGGGCCTCACCAGGGTAGCAGGGCTCTGTGGGGTCTAACCAGCCTTGTTAGAACAACAAGAGGGCGCAAAACTAGGTCAGCTGACTGCCTGGACCGAACATATCAGGGAAGGTGACAGGAACAATAAATATATATGTATAATGTACTTACTTATGTGGGTCTGGGAACCAGATGTGAACCGGCCTGTGAGGAGGATCAGGATGTCCAGAATGTATGTTGAATGGCGGCAGCCTCAGGCAATATATCAGCCGCCATTCAACATACATTCGGGACATCCTGAATAGTAGATACCTACTATTTAGGTATCTAAAAAGCACAGTAGCTTTACAAGGCTTATTTTACTGCAGCCTACCAACACTTAACAGCACCACTAGGGTCTCACTGCTGTTCTAACATTTGAAAGATTTGAACTTGTGTGTGTTTCTTAGGGCTAGTGTCACTCTCACACACTTTAATATATGTTTATTTTGTACAGGGTATTAACGTTGTCCTTGCTGAGAGCTGTGAGCGCATTCACCGCAGTAACCTAGTTGGAATGGGCATAATCCCTCTCCAGTATTTGCCAGGAGAAAATGCAGAGGCCCTCGGACTTACTGGTAAAGAGCGTTACACCATTAAGTAACCAGGAGACTCACCGGCCCAAGTGATTCCGTTCAGGTAACAAAGGGAAGGGGGAGGAGTCCTGTGACGTCACGGACATCGCCGTCAACGGACTCCTCCCTCCTTCCCTTCGTTACCCATCACGGACAACTACATCACCCGACTCCTCCCCCCTTCCCTTCGTTAGCCGACAGAGCCACTCGGTGAGGGGGGAGGAGTCCGGTGACGTCGATGTCCGTGACGTCACCGGAACTCCGACGGAAGCCGGCGGAGAGGTGAGTACTTTGATCGATCAAAATAATTTTGATCGATCAAAGAAATTAACGATTAATCGACGGATTAATTGTTAATTTTCGCACCCCTAGTGCACACCCTAATGCAATAGACTGTGCAGGCCTGTGACTCTGGGTAACATTTTTGTTAACCCTTGCAGTGCAAAGGTTAAGATATCAATTTCCTCTAGGTTCAAAAATAAAAATGTTAAACTCACCCAATCCTTGAAGCCGACTTGCTCTTAGACCGGTCACTTCCACCTCGTTCCCCCTCCACTGCAGTGGTCTAAGGTCCCTAAATGATCACGTCCAATACATCCAATACGTCCAATATAGGAAGTGACAATGCTGAGCGACATACTATTGCTTCAGCGGAGAAGACAGGCAGAAGGGAGTGCTGTGACCGGCTCCGAGGATCACGTAACTATAACATTTTTATTTTTTAACCTAGAAAAAAAGTGAGCCCCTAAACCTTGCAGTGCATGGGGTAGCTTTGAGAGGTGTATACACTTACTACACTGCACAGTCTGGTGACACTCCTATTTCCTGGGCCAGTTTTTCAGTTTCCAGTATCACTAATCTGCATCCAGTTTTCTCAATGGTCAATAAATTAGTATCAATGCACCACTAACTCACTGCTCAGTAGCAGATAGTCTGCAGATAGTCTGCCCAAAGTCTGCATCTGGTGGGCTACAGCATGCTATACACTGACAGCTGGGAAAGATCCCGACAGAAAGCTATACAACTACACAATATGGTGGGATTGAAATCTAGACATTTTTTTTACACATAGTTCCACTGACAACTTATGTTTCAAAATGTAATCTCGGTTTTTACTTTGAGATCTTAATAAAGAGGACTGTGTTTGCATTATTCATGTATAGGTATATAAGACAAAATTCCCAAGAGCTCCTATGCATACTCCTGCTACTACACTGCATATATTTGCATGCAACTTTTAACACCTGCTCAAATTAATAATGCATATTATAAAAGTCTGCATGTTAAAGTGTGCAAATGTTTGTAATGGTATAAGGTGACAGATCATTTCAGGAAGATATTAAAGCAAATATGTCATGGAACTTCTATTGCTGACTTGTAAAAATGCTAGTTGCCTGTTGCTTAAAACTCAAGTTTACTACTGTGTGTGAGTATTACATTATATATATATATCTATATATATCTATATATATATCTATATATATAGATATATATAGATATATATCTATACATATAGATATATATAGCACCAAACACATTAGATATCCATAATAGTGTGTACCCCTTTACCTGCAGCCGCTGCTTCTTCTAAAAATCGTCACTTCACTGCCCCCTATTAGACTCAGCAGTGCTGTGAAAGGCTGCAGTTGGTGGAATCTGTGTACAGCTAGTCTGAAAAGTTGTGTTTCGCTGGTCCTGCCCCCTTTGCTCTCCCCACCATTCAGATCTCTCACTATTATTATTATTATATAGGATTTATATAGTGCCAACAGTTTGCGCAGCATTTTCCAATATAACTTTCCCACAATTAATTGAGCTCTGTTATTGGAGGAGGCGCATTTAAAAGAGAACTAAAGCCAAACTTTATTTCTGGCCTTAGTTCTCTTTTGGGTCACAGGAGTATGTTTACTACTGTACTTCTGTGACCCAAAGTTAGTATCTAGTGGGCTACAGCATGCTATATACGGACAGCTGGAAAAGATCCCAACTATATTGGCAGGATCCACCCATCTGCCTGATTGACAGCTGGCTCTGCCTCTTTAGACCCAGAGCCAGCCATGCCCACCCCTTCTCCTGTCTGTCCCTCTAATGAGTGCTGGAGGAATGGAGAGATGGGATCCCTGTAGGGAGGGGTGACTGATAGTCACTGCTCTCTACAGTATGAAGTCATGTGCTGAGTGATCAGCAGTTCATGATCGCTTAGCTCTTGATGTATAGAGCCAGCAGTGTCATACGTATTGGGTAGAGTGCATTTTACTCTAACAATACTTCTCCTTTAAAGAATGGAAACCATCTATTCTCAGAAATCACAGCATTGTGGGATAATAACAGTAAACCAATCTTTGTGAATGGAGGTGAGAGCAGAGGGGGGCGGACCAACGACACAACTTTGTGGACCTTTAATGATGTTTATCCCATGTTTGCTCTCTAGTGTAAAAATCATACTTTCATTCATGCTGGAGACTACAGCGATTGCTGTACTTTTGGCCTGCTGTGGCTATGAGAGCCATGGCTTACGCTAATGCCATTTTTTTGCCCTCTCTCCCCCTATCCATTCACAGAACACCTTGTATTTTGTGAAGAGTTCACAGTGATATGGCTGTTATAATGATCAGTCAGGAAATATTTTATTTTTAATTCTCATTTGGCGAATGAGATTAGAGCGTCTTGGTTAGGATCTTATGCTACTACGTTTATATGCTGAATCTGCGAATGTCTGGTTGGAACCAATTTTAAATATAAAGTCAAAAAAGAGGATGTGAGAAATCGTAATGCTGACTAAATCTGTGTATTTTCAAGTGGAGGTTTTTTGTAAGTATTTACATGTAAGTGACTGTATTAAGACTTTCCATAACATCCGCAAATTCATACCCTAAAGAGACAGGAGGTGTCTCTTATACTATTTACGTCTAGTGTCTCTTTACCATAGAAGTGACTGTACGTCATGATTCTTGTATAAATGTATGTCAGGCTCATGGCCAAACACAATCAACACAGCCTCTCTTACTTTCCAGCTGCTAAAGAAAATTAAGCCTGCTGACATACCTACTACTGTGGGCTGGACTAGTTTCTCAAGTGTCTTCCAGTCATCTTTGAGTGTCACAGTGGAGATAAGCAAACAGATGTTCACTCTCCATCCTAACACCCCACCACCCCCCAAAAAGGATGTTTATTCACAGAGATGTGCACAAAGGCAACTATTTTTGGGTATTTGGCTTCTGCTATGACCATGAGATTACAAAATAACATCTCCTAAAATTGCTACCTATGTTCCAATAGCTTCTCCCCTACAGCTGCTTCACAAAGATTTTTCTGCTTATCACAGAGTCTCCATCTCTTGTTCTCTTGGACTTGGATAGTGATAGACATTCTGATCATTTAAACAGAATGACAGGACGAGTTAGAATGCACTCTTCATATATGAATTTAATGGACTTTTTATGTTCATTTTTTATTTTTATGTATTGTCTGTATATGCCGTTACACTTACTACACACACATTCATGGATGAGGCAGAATATGAATGTTCTGAGTATGAAAATGTATGTTTTTGTTTCTGTTTTAAAGGGTATTTCCTTTTCAAATAGATTTGATTATATAATTATACAGTTCAGGAGACCATATGTGAAAGGACTTGTTGTATTAAACTCACAGGTGGCGACAATATGGAAGGTAATATCATCAACTCCAGGTTGACATTGAGATATGGCACTTTCTTCTGCACAACTCTTAGTTTAGTATGAGCTCTTTATGTGACGTGTAAATATGTCATTGTGACATATAATTTCTTAGTTCCCACGTTGTATTCCATTTGTTAAGTTACTTTAGACAAACTTTACCTCAAATACTGTGAACAGGACATGTAATATGAAAAGAGCTTGATATGATACTTTGTTAGGAGATTTCAAAAACAATTGATACACAAATTTTGTCTTTTAGGTTATTGTCTCAAGTTGCCTTGGGAGTAGACTCCTTAAACAGACTTCCATCTACGGGAAGAAGTATATACTAATTGTAAGCAGGGCCGGTGCAAGGATTTTTGCCAACACAGGTGAAGGTGCATTTTTCCACCTCCCCCCCTCGCGCTTTTGCAGCCTTATGGTAGCGCTAGCCCTGCATAGACATGCCATAAAGCAGCACTCCAAAACTAATAGGAGATCTGTGATATCCATGTTACAGGTCAAACCAATTATATTAGAAGCATTTAGAAAAAAGGAAGACCATTAGCTAGTGGTGCCCTATATGTGAAGCCACAAGTAAATAGTTTACTTTGGTGCACCCCAATACAAAGACACCGTAAAGTACACCACTCCAGAAAGCATAACTAAGATGTCCAGATGTCCATATTACAGCTCACACTGAACATATACAGCAATTGGGAAAACAATGACCACGATCCACTGAAGCCCTATTTGTAAAGCCACAGGCATTGATACCCCAAGTCCATCACCATGGAGGACCCCAGTACAAAGACACCTCCCCATAGATCTTCACTAAAGAAAGCAGAACTAACTGCAGATACTAACCTTAAACTGATGTTCAACTGCTTTAGGACCGCCTAATGTAGATAAATGGCGGCATCCTGAAGCAGTTTTACCAAGATCACAACTGCTGTAGCCATTTAAAAACAGCCGGCAATGGCTGTTTCATATACAAGTGATCCGGTGGCTATACAGCCACAGGATCGCTTGCATGGTGCTACCGAGTGTGCCCCCTCCGCTGTCCCCTTCGATTGGAAGGAGATCAACACACTCCCAGCTGCTGATCTCTCTTCTTATCATCGCTGGACATGGAAGTTATGTGTATTGCATCACTTCCGGTGTCACTTTGTAATTTCTCTGGCTGCTATTCACATTCACTTTTTATGTTTTTTTGCTTGCAAATTCGTCAATTGTGGAATTGGCCATTTATACTACAAACACATTTATATACAATATATAGCAAAAATCATGTGTCCTGATGAATCATGCGAATCCATTGTGGCTGCTGATAGGTTGATAGTGGCAAAAATTCTGTGAAATAAAATGTTAGGAGACCTTACATTAAAACTTTATAAAAAATTAAAATAAAATATTTGAAAAAATTTGAAAAAGTTAGAAATAAACATTTTCGGTTTCGGCACGACATTTGTTTCATTTCGGTTTCGTGACTGTTTTGAAATTTTCATTTCAGTCCACCTCTAATGGAGGTATTTACACTGACTGTCAATGTAACGGAGGTATTCTCACTGATCGCCAATGTAACAAAGGTATTCTTACTGACCGCCAGAGGTATTCTGAACGCCAATGTAACAGAGGTATTCTCACTGACTGCCAATGTAAAAGAGGTATTCTCACTGGCCAGCAGCATAACGGAGTAATATACACTGACCAGAAATATAACAGGGGTATATACAATATAACGGAGATATATACACTGAATAACAATATACCGGAGTTATATACCCCTCCACCACTATTTTTTTATATACTAATATATGTACATTCACATACTTAAATATACCTTTTTCCTGCAACCTTCAGGCTGATCACATATCCTTTTTCTTCTTTAGCGGCAATGGTGGATGGTACTTTCTTCATTACATGGAGTGCCATGTAGTCCAAGAATACTGTGAGCCCTGGGGGGGGGGGGGGGGTTTCCCTTTTATTTGCCCTC
>NW_017307203.1:343791-349494 GCF_000935625.1 Nanorana parkeri
TGGGGGGGGGGGGGGGGCAGTGAGGAAAAAGAGTGCCCCCCCAGATCGTGCTGCTCCTTCCCTGCCACCCGCAGCATGTACGGGCGGCTGAGCAGCAGGGATGGAGAGGCTGCCACTGGTCCCATAGAATGTGCTGCAGGCACCGCCAAGCAGCACATTCTGCTGTGAGGACATTCTCCACTTAGCCCCGCCCCCTGGCCACAGAGACAAGGAAGAGGGCCCTGCAGGAGACGGAAGGTAAGTCTGGAGTGGGGGAGGGGAGCGCGGGAAAGTGTGTGGGGGGATGCTGGTGTAGTGGGATTCTGTAGTGCTGACTTCTATTGTAATGTATTGCTGTGACTAGTAGTCCCGCATAGCTGGTGGTATTCTACATTGCTCCAACTATGTAGAAAAAAAAACCATGTGCGGGGGCAGCGTTGGGGGGGGGGGGGGGGATGCTGGTAGAATTCTGCATAGCTGACTTTTATTATAATGTATTGCTGGGACTTGTAGTCCCACATGGCTGGTGGTATTCTGCACTGCTGTATGATCATTATACAGCAATGCAGAATAGCTCCAACTATGTGGGACTACAAGTCCCAGCAATGCATTATATTTTTAAGTAGGGATACACCAGTGCCAATACTGGGCATTTTCACGAGTGCCCTGATACTAAACGAAGATACCACCGACGTAGTCGAATTTGCCGACCTCAGCATCTGCACTTGCGCACAGACCAGTATTATCGAGGAAACCGGGATTTATTCACAAAGTATTTTGTTTAAATTGTTAATTGTGATCTGCCATGGACGGCATATTATTAACAGTCACAATTAACCATTACAAACTAATACTTTGTAAATAAATGCCGTTTTCCTCGTTATTCCCGTCTGTGCGCAAATGCAGATAATGGATGTGCTTCAAGCTTAATAAATTCACCCCTAATTATAGCCTTGTGTCCTGCCCAGAATGCTGAAGAAGAAAACTCAGATGTACCATTAAGCCGAAAGTAATTCTCTAGATCAACATCAATATCAGAGATAACAACAAGATCTGATAAAAAAAGGACTTGTTTAGATGACATGCATCTCTTGCCTTCTCAGTTGCAAGAAATTGCGAAGAAAATTCTATGGCAAAATAATCAGACCATTTGATAGGTTGTATTTTAGCGTTGCACAAGGAAGTATGATGTAAAATATATATTAAATGGAATATATTTTGTATTGGAAAGAAGTACATTTCTTTCAATGTTTGGTGGATATAACCTTAAGCATGGATTAAAAAAAACTTGCATTTTCAGTGATGCTTAATGCAGAACTACACCTTCTATCTTTTAGGCTGGGTTCACACCTAGGCGTATTGAATATGCCCGTCTGTCGCGCGTTGGTCGCGCAATTTTTTTTACCGCGATTCGCGGTAAAAAAATGCGCGATGAACGCGCGTTTCCGAGGGCTACTTGGCTGTATCCCAATGGAAACGCCCAACAAGCACGTTCAGACGGGCGGAAATACGGAAAGGTGTGAACCATACCCATAGAAAACAATGGGATTTTCATGTTTGTACGTTTTGTAGAGCGTTCATAGAGCCTTGAACGCGTGACAAAACGTAAAGGTGTGAACAGGGCCTTACAGCCAAGGGAGGTGCCATCTTAGTCTCTATTTAGATTGCCGTTGCCATGGTGCTGCACATGTGATCAGCTTTGAGGGCTGAAATAAGCACATTGGCAACATTGAGAAGTGGCATGCCTTGAAAGTAACTGTTTTGGGAAGTAACTGTTTTGATGGGCCAAGTTCTGCTTTAAAGTGATGCTAAACTCAGGAGTTAAATCTTAAAAATGCATTCAAGTACCTTAAAACCCATTTCCACCTATGTGGGGGTATTTTTTTTTTTAAAAACATGCCATCAATGTACGCTGAGTGTACACGAAGTAGGCATATGCATTTGCTGTATATGAACACAGAAACATACTTATTTTTGCTAGCCGTCCTCTTCATGGCTCCTTTTGAAATGGCCACTTCTGTGCTCTGCAAGCAGTCTGCGTAAATGAACACTCTTTCTGAGCTCTCTCCCCCAATCATTAGTATTCATAGTGGCAACCCCCCCTGGACAGCGTATTGTGGCCTGAACAGGCAGAGCTGATGTGCAGTGATCTTGTTACAATGACTCATAGGGAGGTTGGTCAGCTGCTTACAGCCTGCTTTACAATCTGACCTTAGTGTCAGATTGAGTTTTCTGTGGAGGGAATTTTGAATTTGTAGGACTCAAGCCTACTAAAAAGTCCATAGAAAATGAAGAAAGCCTGCAATGTGAGTCATGAAAATGTGCACACACATACATTTTGCTGCCCCCCTGGAATGTGCCGCCCGAAGCAAACGCGTTGTTAGCCTCGCGGCAGATACGCCCCTGCATCCATCACAGTTATTATTTACTGTATAATTTGTCCCCTCCCCAAATTCGATTGTTAAATAGTTTTGCAACTGTACTGCTTCTCTATACTTTGTAAAGTGGTGTGCAAATGGTTGATGCTATAAAAATCCCGTATATTAATTATGATGTTTTTATCTGTGCAGCGGCTCCTTTATGCATGTTGCCCTTATCAGATGCTAGGTTACAAGTTGGGTTCCTTTTTCAGTTGGAAGGGTGTGCTATAATTCATGCTTGCAGGCTGCTTTCAGAATGGCTGCTTTAGTGGCAAAATAATATATGTTAGAAAAAATAACCCTGGGTAATCAACAAGGTCTTGCTTAGAGCTAGGCTTTCTGTGTAGTCTTTAAAAAAGCAGATTAGCTAATAAAACAACTTATAACTGTCTATAAAATTTAAATGATATATTTGGGGACAATATTTCAGGACAGTATCTAGGATTGCTCTGGTGAGGTATTTAATCTAGATCTACATCTTTTTATAATGGTGTTCATGGTATGACAGGCTCTGCGTGAGTGTAACTTTTCATATTCTTCCTATAAAGTATGACTTCTACTTTATGTGAAGATGTCCTTGTTTATGAAGAATATGTATTTAAGTTGTCCTTGTTTTATGAAGAACATGTATTTATTCTTTTTTTTTTTCTAAGGTCTAAGACTCAATTCACTTTTTCCATGTGCGTTGCTGCGTGCATGGTAATACATATGCGTGGGTGAAAACGATTCCACAGTTTTCCTATTCAAAGCACAATAAACTGCAGCACATAGATGTGAACCAGTCACATTGGAAACATTGTATTTCTGCTTAAAATGTAGCAACATGAATGAGTATTGTTTCACATTGATATGTTTGACATTAGATTTCACCCCAAATTCCATTTCTTATAGTGATAGCAAATCTCCCAAAATGGGATTTAATACGATTGCTGCTGAGGTGTGTACATAGATATTGACATACAGTTTATATAGGTGCATTAGTATGTATCAACGTAGTTTTACTTTGTACGTTGACATGCATTATTGCTGCACATTTTTTAATTTAGGATTTGGAGTGGATAGAGTAAACTGCAATTGACCAAGCATTCTTAATACCTGTTGTTAACACCTCAAAACAGATCAAAACGTATGTTAAATACTTTCTGATGCATTGCCATTGACTTTAATGAGCTTTTCAATGCAATAAAATGCGGAAACAAATGTGCATATCATGTTTTTAATACGCACAGCACTCCAGCGCAGAGATAGAAACATGTGCTATTTTAATTATGGGGAACTTGGATACATATGCGTTAAAATGCAGTTTAAATGGGCCCTTGGTTTACCATTGGTATAAATGCATATATGTAGAACAGTTTATTCTAGCTTAACCAGTTGAGGACACTGGACATGCTATACACGCCCAAAAACACCTAATCAAAGTACACAGGGCGTGTGTAGTACTCCCAGTCCTTCTGCTGCAGTGTAAGTAGCAGTAGTAGCTGCCAATGCCAAAAACAGACTGTCTGACAAATATCAACACTCTTCCCACCTGAAATAGAGAGATTCAAAGTAACTGTCACGTACCTGGTGGAGTCTGAGTTGATGAGGGCAGCCTCTCTTGCAGCTCCAGTCCCAAATTCCTAGATAGCGGAATAGATGCACCCAGATACGGAGTGGCACAAGTGCGGGAGGATGCTAGTGTGGCAGAAAGGATCAGTCTCTGCATTGCTGAATACGACCAGGGCAGACTTCTAAAGTGGAACACTAGAAAACAGGGTTCCAGAAGAGCCGTAGTCAGACTAGCTGGGTCGTCAACAAACTGGCAGAGCAGTACCAGACGACAAGCAGGAGCGCAGTCAAGAGCAGGTACAATGCGGCAGACAGAAACTGTAGGCAAGCAACAAGCCAAGGTCGCAGGAGCACAGAGTAGCAGAAGAAAGGTCAAACAAGCCGGGTCGGTAACAGATGAACAATTAGGGCACAGAATCTCAGCAACACAGGAAGGCTGTCGATCGCTCAGCACTGGAGGCCAGAATGTCGCAGCCTAAATAGCCCATAGGGTGCCAGAATTCACAATACATGGGCACGCAGGTTTCCGCATGCATGGAGACACTCACGCACCTCTGCAAACTCAAATGGCCAGTCACAACTCTTTGAGCCAAACCAGGCAGATGCACAGACACTCATAATGGAACCCTGGCTCTGGCTTCCTAATATTCTTATTTGTATTTATTCTATTTCATTCATCTGCAGATCAAAGGGATGAGTTTCGATCTGTGAATGACGCCAATGAAAGCAATCTGACTAGTAAAAAACGGCTATGTCTTTTTTAAAAATAGAATATAATCTATTTAACCCATATTATTCCTTAGTATACCCATAGCCGCCATAATCATGTTTTTTTTGTTAATCCTTTTAGTGCTTTTTTAGTTTAGTTTTTACTAAGGGCTGCATAAAAAAACAAAATAATTCTTGCAAGACAATACCATTAAAAAAACCTTGTTTGTCCTTAAAAAAAAATAAAAAAAATTATGCATTGCTTTATCTTAAGTAATGACAAAGGTTTTGCCAAATAAATAGGCCCAAAGAAATGTAAAAATTGTACTGGTCCATAGAGAGGGGGTATAAAAGTATAAAAGCTGAAGTAGTTAATTGAATAAGACAAGTGCACATTTAATTAACAGAATAAAACTATATACTGTGAAATATTGGCCATTTAAATAACACAATAGTCTGCATTGTTTGCAGTAAATCTAAAGTACTTCTGCTTAAAAGACCATGGCTTGGGCTATATTGGCAATTAACAGGGTTATTCACAAAAGGATGAAGAGTTTGGAGAAGGCAGGCGAAGTGAACAATCTAGGACAACAGATTTTCCACTTCTCCTGCCTTCTCCAAACTCTTCACCCCTTAGTGAATAGACCTGTAAATCTCTTTGCTTCAGGGAGATTTAACTACTTGTTGGCAGTATTCTTATTTGCTGCTGTTTATCAAAGAAACAGTTGGCAAAGAAATGTAATTGCTGGTGTAGCACTAGCCTTTAGATGATACTACAGGTATGTTGTGCTACTTATCATAATAGCCGTGGCAAGTATATTCAGCATTTGTAATGCTGGTGATTTCCATCTATGTTTTACTACTTCACCTCTGTGTTATTATATTGTTTTGAAATATACTGATCTTAACTTTACTCCTAGCATTATTTAAATACATTTAGTTCTAACCCTTATGTTTTTGAATCAGGAATTTTAGTGGCATGTGTCTACTGATTCTGAAAAAGCTGGCACACTGATATTTCACTTTCTCATTCCCCCCTTCACAC
>NW_017307203.1:349696-353571 GCF_000935625.1 Nanorana parkeri
CCCCATACCACACAGCCCTGTCTAGCAGAGGATGGGACTTGATGGGCTGCTGCTGGCGAGAATTTGCAATTCTTGCCGGCGGAAAAACTAGCCCCATGCATACTTGTGTGCAAACAGCCGTGACCAGCAACTTCCTAGCCAGATTTGTACCCTGTACAAATTGAAAGCCGGGGCCGCAGCTATTCATATATAACTGCTCATACCATATACATGCACACAGGGCCTCTGACCGGCCATGGACAAAGCAGTTTGCATCCAGGACCATCAGTCTTGTATGCACACTGGGGGCAGGTAAGCATCTAATTTGTATGAACTCAATGTACTGCTGTCTCCTGATGCAAAGTTTAGCCATCTGAATGCAGCAGCCTATCTGAATGAGCCCTTACAGGTATTGGCTCTCCTCTAGCCCATGATTGGACAGTGAATGGAGGAACAGCAGACTGATGAGCCCATCTCTCTGTCACTCTGCTTTCTACTTAGAGGTTGCAGAACATAATAACTTACTGAGTTTATAACTGTGCTCCCTATTCTTGACTGCAGTTAGAATGTTATCATACTACATAACTACCACGAAACTGTGTAAGTGGTAAAAGAGTTTGTATTGTACGTATTGGAATACCTAAATCCTATCTTTGGCTGGAACTTTAGAACTTTTTAAACTTTTTAAATAGAACTTGTTTTACAAGGCTGACTGTTCTTGGGTCCCGGATTTGATAGCCTGTCAGAAATTCTTTATGTGATCCTTCTGACATTTCTCTTATCATTACATTGTTGAAAAAGTGGTAGAAGCACACAGGGTAGAATGCCCGCTTAGAACATAGATCTTAGAAATGCTAACACTTGTGATTGTGAGTCAACTCACAAAGGCTTCTAAAGCATTTGAATTTTTAGAAAATGTTTCTTTCTCAACCTAGTGGGGGGCACGATGTTACCTCCTTTTTATTATTATTTGCTAACACAGTCTATTCCAAATGTAAGGGATACCACAGGGAGCATTGTGATTGGTCCTCTTTCATTATAGTTTTTCATATCACTGTAAACACAGTGATTGTTTTGTGCTTTGAAAAAAAAAAGCAAATCTGAGCAAATAATTGCTCTAAGATAAATAAAAGGAAAGCAGACACAACAAGGCATTTAGTGAACACCAGAGGCTGAATGTTTTATGAATATATGGTGGGAAACTAACAGCACAGTAGGGGCAATTGAATGAAATCCAAAGAGACTGGTAAAACTAAAAACTCAAGTTGAGTTTACAGCTGTTAATGAGTTGAACAACAGCTTGTGACTTTAATGATGCATTCTCCCAAAAGTCCTAAGATCCCAGAGAATGAGGCCTTTTTGTTTATAAATCGAACACTTCAAATTCAAATCTGTGCAAATCCTGTGCAAACAGAGCCATATACTGTATTTAGTTGTTTGAACAACAGACATTAAATACATCTAATAATAATGAGGACACAAAAACGTAAACACAAATAACTCAAAAACATTATTCATTTTGTATTCCCTAATATTTATACAGCTATTTTATATTATAACTGATCTTGGATAACTTGTCATTTCTGCTGCTCTGACAGTGTGACAATATTTGATCATTATGATTTTAACCTCTTGCCGTCCGCCCGTAGTAAAAAAACGGACGGACGGCACTGCTGCATCTGCGGGTTGCCGTCTCCAGACGGCAATTTTTTTCTATCTCAACCTGTATTACTTTTCACATCTCAGCTACCTAACTCCCACAGTATATGTTGCTTTTTATCCCATGCTTCTGTGTGCTGTACAAACTGAGATACAAAGAGTTTGACAATTCACTCCTCAAATACAGTCTTTGACAGCTCACTCCTCTTTATTCCTGACCATGATCTGCAAGGTAGATCACCTCTTGATTGACAGCTCTTATCCCACTGTCAATGAACTTTCAAGACACAGTGAGTTCACAGGAATGCATAGGGAGAGGACACACTCTCATATGATTCAGCACAGGCACTAGAACGGGAAAGGAAGCCTGGTTTTGTGCAGGGAAACTGCAGAAACAGTGGGATAAGAGCTGTCAATCTAGAGCCCATCTCCTATGCAGATCATGGCTGGGAATGAAGACGAGTGAGCTGTCAAAGTCTATATTCCAATATCTACTGCACACAGAAGCATGGGATGAAAAGCAACATACAATGTGGAAGTTAGGTGAGTGATATCTTCTTTAAGCTATGATTTGTTCATAGTCAACAGATTCAATAAATCCTAAATATAAGTTATTGTACCCTATAGCCATGGCTGTCCCTACAATGAGACAACCTGAGACTCAGGTGGTGCCTGTTTCATTCAGTTGGGGCGTGTGGTGGCCAGAGCGGCATTCTACTGTGCTTTAAGGAGCAAAGTGCAGCAGCGGCCAAAGTGGCATTTGTGTTGTACACTGGCTGCTCTGCTGCACAATGTTTGCAGCCTGCCTGCTGCCCCAGTCCCTTTTATTATTGCAGACCAGTAGGCAGCGAATGCCCTGCTTGTATACTGTCTGAAAACCAGATTAATCAAATAGTACATGTCCTTACCTTGGTCCTGTGGGACTCTCACACCTTCTATGCGGAGTATGTTTCCTGTTTCCTCCCATCATAGCCATGGCAGTTTCTTTTCAGTAGAGCTTCTCCTCAGAATAAAAGCAATCATTCTTGCAGCATGTATTGCTAGCTGAACTCTTGTTATTGATGGAAACTGGTTACAGGTCCACATCTCTCACTTATGAAGGAACACTGAATTCCCTCCCTTTCACATTCTCTGTTATGGTGACAGGAAAAGCTTGAGGCTCACAAACGGAAACTACTGCAAATCTGAAACTTGACATTTACTTAGCTTTCTCATCAACTCACCTATATTTGGCAGGAGAGCTGAGGAGGCTGAAATGTCTGAACACACAGTCTTCTCAGTTGTCTTTATTCAGTGCTTGATGCACAAAATTAGATCTCTCACGATAAAATTTAGGGGAGTACCTAACACTCAAAAGTGCTCCTCGGCTCCTCCTGAGACACCTGTGAGCAGTTCCCCTAACCTATGCTCTCCCTACTCACACATTATTGCCCAAGATAAACCCATTGCAAGCATAATTCACCTACCAATCAGGGGCAAGCCATAGATGGCTTCCAGAACTCACCAGAAACAGTTTGCCTTTGCAAAGAAAAAAAAATCCTTTACTCTTCAAGTTAACAGTAATTACACAGTCTTCTATAACAATAGTTAATCTAGTGTTTGTTATTTGATTAATTGAATTTGAATATCTGTCAAGTATGACTACTGTTAAAACTTGCTTTTGTGAGTTTTCAGTTGATGATCAAAATACAAATCAGTCACATACAGTATTAGATGAACAAATATCACAGATTGACCCATTTAATTTAGGAGATATTAGATATACTGTAAAAAATTGCTTATGACTTTTTGAGCGCTGGAACCAGAAAATGTAATTGTGGGGGTTTCAAACAGACGATTCAGACTTTAACTGCATAACATATTTTCAAATAATTTCATCAATAGAAGAAAACAATATTTTTAATTAGGTAACAAAGAGATTATAACTATTAAGGTAAAATGTACCACGTGTGTGCTGGGACGGCACATGCGAAGTTTGAAGTCCACACCGCTGAATGGTGACCGGGACTTTGATATCCGGTTAATCTCCATTTGGCGGTGGGGGCTATATAAGGGAAGGAGTGGTAGTGTGGGATATGCGGTTAGCACCATATGGAGCCATCAGCTGAGGTCTAACTAGGTTTCCCTAAATTGGTCTAGATTAAGGTATGCACATCTCCCTCATAATGAGGGGAGTCTGTCACATATACAGGCTCTGGTATGGTGGGGGATTAAGACAAATGGGGAGAAAGTTATGG
>NW_017307203.1:353699-396386 GCF_000935625.1 Nanorana parkeri
TGCACAATATTGCGGATATTGGTTATTTGAAACACTAAAATGATACTTTGTATCACCTAAATATTTTACACACAGACATTACTTACAGTCCTTGTTACATTTGAAATCCACTAAGGGTTACCACTAACACTGATTTTAAGTGCACACATACACTTATGAACTGCAACTTTTTGCCACAGCAGATTGTAGCAAAATGATTTCATTCACATGCACCAATACTACTGTTGAAAGTCAACACACTTTATAGACTAGATACAGGGATGTTCTGAATGGAACACACCCATTTTTTGATTGGCTCATATCAATTGTCAAAGGCAAATATGTACTTTTTGAATTATAAAAATATATTTAGATGAGAAGTTTAAAGGTGAAGATATGTAGGAATTTTAGCCCATGATTACAATTTCTAGAAATATCCTATCCTCTTTATCCAATAGGTTCAGTGATCAGGACCACTACGTTACTGGATTGAGGCCATTCCTTACTACATGCCTTCTATAGAAACATCCCAGCAGGGTAGGCTGGGTTTTTTTGTGATATTTTCCCAGGCGCTCCTCCCCCTGATGCCCCGGGATCCCAGGCACAACGAGGGATGGAGTGTGGCGGTTGGCTGTTTTCTAGCCACCTAATCATCTCGGTCCTCCTCACATTTGGTTTCATCTCAGGCACTGCTTATGCATGACTACGAAATACCGGTCCCCTGAAGAAGCTAAAAATGCAAAAAGCGTTGGGACTATCGGGACAATCATGTCAGTTATGTGCTTGGATTATTATCGAACATTAGGGACTATTGGGACAATTATGTCAGTTGTTTAATTGGAATATCTACTTTGGATTATTATGCATTATTATTGTGTGTGTGTATATATATATATATATAAAAAATATATACAAGCTATTGGCCTGAGACTGTACTGATTGGGCATATATTGAAACATATTTATTGAACGTAAAGTTTATTTTTATAATGAGATCCAATTTTATCTTATTTATCCACAATTCTCTGTATGTTTAATACATTTCGATATAACTTTTACATATGCAATGGTTGTATTTATCTCTCCACAAACCCTTTTTCTCCCTTTTTTTTTCGTATTTTAGGTAAAATGTAATTGAATGGTGGCATTGGTACACCTAGCATATTTAACACCTGGGGCAGAATTGTTTTCATCCCACCACTCCATGATCCTCTATATGTCAAAATAATTTTCAGTAATTCAATAATTTTTCTATAGGAGCTCTCTGTGGAGCCATGGGCGACCCCCAGATTGCAATCCCAGATAGCAAGCAATTGTGCTGCAAGTTTGAAAATGACTTGCTAAACTATTGCAGACTTTCCAAGCTTCACAATTTTGTTGCATAATTACAGCAAGTCTGCATTGCAAGTCTCCAGACTAGCGAGCTTGCAAAGCACTTGCTAAGACCTGCAGGACTCTTGCTGTAGACTTGCCAAGCAAATTTGCTACAAATTCAAAAAGTGTCAACTAAAACTTGTGCTGCAAGTGTTCTGCAAGTCTACAACTTGCCAAGAATGTGTGCAGCAAGTTAACAAGAATTACAATTTAACCCTGCCACATGTTTGTGGCAATTTATCCTTGCTATCTGGGATTAGGACTGATCCCAGGTATGGCACAGAATAGCTGTAGTGTAGCGAAGGTAGAGGGAAGGAAATGTTGCAGCTGCCCAAAGAAACCAATAACATCTCAGGTAGTTATCCAAGGTAGAGGGAAGAAAATTTGGAAACTGCCAATAGCAAGCAATAACAATCCAGTAAAATGTTTATTTCAGAATATTTCAGTTTATTTCAGAACCAAAGATTTGAAAGGATTAATAATTCAATTTATCAAAATAAAATGTTGGGGGGGAGGGGGTGGACACTATTGAAGATGCACTTACCATTAAGTATTTAAAGTACAATCCAGTTACCATCACACCCATTCCCACCCAATCTGTTTTTTAAACAAGTACCTCTAATACCCAGAAAAACCTCACCAGAAACCTCTGTCATGTGATCTTCTGTAGTGTCTCTTTCAGAAACGATCACTTGTGATAGGAAGTTCCTCTTTGTGCTCTCTGGTCCTCAGTCAATTGGCCTTATATATGTTTCTCATCATGATATCATACTGGAAGGCTTCAGGACTCTATGAGGATGCCGTGAGAACCCTGTATGGACCCAGTGATGGACTCTTCCGACTGTCAATGGGCAACTAATATGTCACCAGGAAGCGACGAGAGCATTGCAGGCCGAAACCCTTCCCCACTATAGACTAAAAGAAGGAAGATTTGGGATATGTACAGTATGTCACTCACAAGAAGTTTTATTGTAGCTTTTATAAAAATATATAAAATAGATTAGGGAAAAGGGAGTTAAGTGGGAAAAATATTATTTCTTCTTGTCGGATATGAGGTTTAATTCAATTATTAGGACATGAAAATAAGCTTTATTTGCTTAACTTTACATTTCTATAACACTTTGTGTTTGATCCTCCTTGGATGATTAGAAAACAACATCTAGGAGATTAAGCAGAACAGTGTTGTGTAGGCGCCTCTAACTTTTACGTTTGCATTTATTATCTCTGCAGCTAAGCAGCAATTAACCACAAGGTGTGTTCCAAAGCCCAAAGCAATACAGAGCTGAGCTTGAGTCTCGAGAAACACGATCCACCTTCAATCCTTTAAACAGTCATTTGCAGACAGTCAATACTGTGTCTAGGATTTTGTTACATGCAGAGAGATCTGAATGCCGGTAGGAAAAAAAGTTGCATAAAGAGCCTTGGGAAATAATAGTAGAGTCTTATTATATCTCCTGTGTTTGCCTGAAAGAAAATCACACTGTGGTACTTAGTTATTTATTTTCTGTTAACTATACAAATTGTTAGCCCACCTAGTAACAAAAATGAATTATCATGTTGGCATAATGGTCTAAATTGGAGGTATTAAACACTATGTTTACGGCATTATAAAATGGACAGGAAAATTGGTGCTATCTTAAAGGTATAATATCGCAGGTGCAGCTAACATATTGTGAAGTTTTCCTAAAAGGGGTTAGCAAATATAACTGCCTTCATTCTTTTTACAATTAGAAGTTTTGGTTTGTCTTTGCCAAAACTCTTCAGTCAAAAGCATCAAAAGCAGAACTCAGTTTAGGTATATTTGAAGTTGGGCATAGAGTTTACATGCCCACAAAACAACTGAAATAGTTCTTGGTATCAGGTTTCTTACTATAGTGTGTACATTGTTGTTCCTACATACCTACCAGCACGTTTATGTATATCAAGCCATTCTAAAGCCTGGCCCTGCCTATATGCTCCCTACATGCTGCCTACATGTGCCTACATGCTTGTGCACAATCTGTGGGATTCCAGAATGGTAGTATCTATCTATCTATCTATCTATCTATCTATCTATCTTTTACTTTACTATAGTTCTATTTAAAGTGTATTTCTAAACAAAACCTTTAGTTTTAGTTTTGTATAGTGTGTGTGTGTGATAAAGAAAGGAAATGAGGGGAAATCCAAGTTATCCCTAGAGACAGAAATAAATAGACATTTCTCCAATGGTAAACAGAAAGCAAATAAATAACCTGACGTGTGGTTTAACCCTACCTTACTATTTCCAAAACTACAAAAAAGTTTTGTCTATACATATACTTTAAGGGCCCATTGACAGAAAAATCGGAGTAATCGTAAGTAAACGGAGGGTCCGTTGACTTGCAATTGTTCCTTCCAATTTCCTTCCGATCCATGGCATTGCAATATGTTTTTCAAGTGATAGTAATGCCAGGGCACGGAAATATTAATGGGTGTGAATGGGGCTAGTTCACACCCCTGTGTTGCGTTAGGTTTCACTGAAAAAAAACTAGTTCATGTTCTACTTTTTTTTAAGCACAACGTAACACAATGCAACGGAATGGAGCTGTGGGAACTGGTCCTATCACGCCCATTCATTTTGGCTTACCTCCCTTTGGCATCCATTGACATCCATTGAAAAACAGATCCCTACAGATCTGGTGTGAATGGGGCTTAAAATTAAGTAATGACTTGTGTAAGTCCTAACTCAGAGCTCTCCCAGCTCTGCTTAGTCACAACAAATCACATTTTATAAGACTGCCAGAAAAATTGAGAGGTTTGCGGTTTGCTTTTACACTGGGAAAGAAAAAATATTCGCATGTGCTAATTTGTTTATGGATATTGCTAAAGCAAAAAGTATAAATCTTTACTTCTCTGCTTAACATGATATATTTTTTCATTATACTGGTTGCAGGAATTTTCACAGAATATAATTTGCATATATGAGCCAAGCAATTTTATTGAGCAGGAACAAAAACCAAACACTAGAGACTAATTTATAATGGAGAGCGGCACACATCACCTTACTGTATAGTTGGTGACAAATTGTTGAGTACGTTTGTCATGTGTTTTGCTTGACACATCACAACCCATCCAATTCATAAAAATTGGCTGCTGTGTTTAGCCGGCAGAGCCCCACGTATTTCTCTCTACTTAATGGAGCACAGAGAGCTCCTTCACTTATGTAAAGCCCACCAAGTTGCTTTGGCAGGACACATGCCACGTTTTTTCTTAAACATTTGATTATTTTTATTTTGAAGCTGGCAGAATGCAGAGCACATTTGTAAAGCAAATCACTGTGTCTTATAAATGTGCAGTATTTTTTTTTTTAAAGTAATGCACCCATACTGTGATTTTTTTTAAATGGTCTGCCTAGGTGTTACACAGTCCACAACAAGGCAGAGATGTTTTAATTTCTTGTCATATCGACTAGAAAACCTTTTGCACAGTTTTAACTTCAGCTGGAAAAAAGGATTTGGTTGGCTGGATGCAGCATAAACTGGGTCTAGCATTTGATAGAAAGAAAAGGCTATTGACTTACCATAATGATCTAAAAGTGAGGTCTTTATCTGATATAAAAAGCATCAAGAACATTTTGTGTTATGCTGAAATATTCAGTCAGCAGATTTGGGCTGTTATGTGTTTAGGCCTGAACAGTAGTTGAAGCAAAATAGTGTTTTGTTGCTTTCTGATCTTTTTAAATTAGGACTTTAGCTTTACCATTGTATTTACAAAGGTGCCTTTTCTAAAATGGGCAAGGTTGGGGATGGGGGTGTGAGGGTGGTGGCAGGCACAGCGGTGAGAGTGAGGCGTGATGATCATGTGGGAGTCCGCATGCAGATGAAGTGGTGGTGGTGGCGATGGGGGGTGTGGATCTGGTGCGGTTGTGAGAGGGGGATATGCTGTTGTGGTAGTGAAAGCATAGGGGAAGCTCAGGTCCAGTGATGATAGTGAAGAGGTGGCATACACAGGCAGGCACTGTGGTGACTGCACAGGCAAGAGAAGCAGTGTTGAAAGAAGGGGTAAAATGGGGTTGGGACGGGGGTGTATGCAGGCATGATGGTAGGATGGTAAGGAGGACCAGGGGTGGGGGGCTTGAGAGTAGGGGCAGTAGGTGTTCAGGCGTGGTGGAGAGAAGGGGTGCCCATGGTCCCATTGTGGGTGCCCATTGTGGTTACGTTGAAAGGATTGTGGGCTTGGTGTTGACTGCAGGAGGGAGGGGGCATGCTGGCATGGTGGTAAGTGCGGGGTTGATGCAGGTGTGGTGGTAAGAATGATAAGGAGGGGAGGGAAAGAGGGTCATGAATCCTGGTGGGGTAAGCAGGCCTGCAGGTTAGTTGGTGAGAACAGGAGTGGCGGTCATGCAGTTGTGGTAGTGACAGTGGTGCTACCAGGTGTGTGTGCAGACACAAGCATTTTAGTTTAAATGTTTTCAAAGCATCAGATGAAAATCCTAGGTCAATATTAAAATTATTTTTAAGACGCTCACTGCTTTATTATTCTGCTTTTTTTTAGCGTAACAAAACATTCATAAACACTTGGAAACTAAAAAACACATTTATTTTTACGAACTCCTAGGACATAAAACACCTCTAGCAAATTTCTGTGTGTGTGTATAAGACCTTTCTTCAAAATATACTACCGCTGCTAGATTTGATACATTTTATATGGGTGGATTAAGAAGAAATACCTTTTACTCTTGCAAACGTCTCGGCTGTGAGAAAGAACTGAAGCATTTTCTAATATTCATCTCAGCATTTTTTAACTTATGGACAGATTGCGGTTCAACAGTTTTTCTTTTTTTCTTGACATCTGCTGAACTTGTTATATGATCACTGATAAAGTTTTATGTTTCAGATAATAGCCTTTTAAGTGGCAGAACTTATAAGAAGTTAGCATCACCAATGGCCTTCTCTTGTAGTGCAAAATGTGATACTCTTAGAAACTTTTATGATGAGCAAAGTCATTTTTTATATGTATACCTTTACTGCCTTTGTACACATGCACATATTGTTTTTTTTAATGAATTATAACAGAATGACATAATAAACTAGAGAAAGCAGTCAGTAAGTTTTCTAAACATTTATTTATAATGCATTGTTTTCTAATAGATGTAAAAAACACTACTGGAAACCCTATTTTTTAATTAACTTTTTTGCAAACTGGAGCAAGTGCAAAATTGAAGGTGTATTTACACTTTTGCAGCCAAATCACATAGCATAACTTAAAAAAAAATGGCAACTTACCTTTTTTTTTTTAGATGCTCTCTCTGCTGGCTCTAGGACAGGAAATCCTGCTTAGTTTTCACTATCTGGGGGGTTGGGGGGAGTTTTGATTCAAATAATTAACTGGCAGATCTCATTATCACTAAACTAGTTGAGCAGGTCTGTCTGTTCTAACAAAGGGTTAAAGCCCTGAAGACATTGTATGTTAATGAGGGGGAGTTCACCCTGTCCTAAGTCTTTCTATTAGGAAAGACAGAGTTTCCTGGGAGAGAAGTTTGCAAAGGCCTGCAACCAAAACAGATATAAAAGGTAAGAAATATTTTTAGAAAAGTATTTTTAGAGATGGTGTGTGAATAAGAACACAAAACAAATATATAGAGGGGTTTTCTCAACTTTGGCTGCAAAAGTGGAAGTACACTTTAAGCTTCTTCTCTCCTGCATTCTGCTTTTTATTTTTATTTTGGGGCGTTAAACGCAATTATATTGTTAAAGCTGAACTCCGGGAAAATAGCGGAATACACAGTTGAAATACATATAAAGAAGGTGTCTTACCTGCCAAAGGATTTATATTACTGCGTATTCAGCCCTGAGATTTAGAGAGCTTCCACACAGCAAAGCCTTATTAGCAGGGCAGAAAATCAGATTTTTCTCTGCTGCAGGTAAGCAACAAGTACAGGCCTTGTCCCTCCCACAGCCTGTGACTGGACAGTGAAAGGAGCAGCACAATGATGAACTCATCTCTCCGTCACTCTGTTCGCTCCTCTTATGAGCATGTTCATTGTTAGCACATGAGTACTGTAGCACACCTGACTGGCTCCTTTGTTTTCTTCTCACTTTCCCAGTCTGAACACTGCTGTACATGAGATTGCAAGTGGTATATACAGATACTTATACTGCTTGAATTTAAGAAAATAGATTCAATGATGTATTAAAGAAAACAGTTGCATTCATTTATTTATTTCAAACTTGCCTTGAGTTCAGCCTTAAGCTGGATTTAAATGTTTTTCTGCTCTATTTTTAAAATAAATAGTCATATGTCTGTTGGTATAATAATGTATTTGATTGGAAGCCATTTTACAGATTCTAAATGCATTGCACATATGTTAGCAATGTCAAACCTTGGTAATACTATCTGATAATATACCTCCTATAATAAGAAGTATAGACTGCTTGTGGGCACTAGAGGACATGGAGGTATAATCCCACCTGCTTCAGGACAGCAATCCTCCCAAGTACACCAAAAAAAAATGCCAGATCAGCTATGCCAGCCCGGTTTGTATCAGTGAAGATAGGAGCAGGAAAGTGGTACAAGCAGATGCTCCTGACAATCCATTTCTGGTGTGAGAATAATTTCAATTGGGTCCAGTTTTCTACCTTGCAGGGATGTTATATGCAGTGAAAAATGAAAATCAATTGATTTTTATTTTACATACACTCTCACATCTCTACAATATTTAAACCTAGAAATAAATATTCACTTTTAATGTTCTCATGAAATTCGCTTCAGGGTATATAATCTTTGTATATTAATTACAGTATGTCTATAGATACATATATAATAGTGAATGTTTGCTAGAATTCACGCAGCTTCTCAAATATTTGGTAGGAGGATATCTCTATGTTTGCTGAATTACCAACCAGATTTAAAACTTCAAGGCAGGTATAAATCTTACTGTGACAAACCTATTGCCACTGACAATATGATATATCAGGCTTGTATGTAAGAGAGAGCAAGGAACCAATTGTGAGTGTGTTTGATTGTCCTGGGTCCATTATTTCACCAGAACAATTGTGGCAACCCTAACTGTTCCCCTACAGCACTGCAAAATTTGAATTCTAAAAACTAAAACACAGTTTTTTAGTTCTACAGAGTGCAATAAAAAACAAACTGTGTGTGCTGCTGTCTTATAGCAGTGTATGGATGAAAACTGCTATGAGCAGGTAAGCAATGCTTCTTGTATGCATGTCAAAACCTTATTTTCAATTTTGATTGGGGTACAACTGTAATTAGGCATCTATTCATAAATATTCAGTATTTTGTCAGTCTGCATACTGAATCACAGTATTTTTGTTCAGAAGAGTGCCACAAGCAAAAATGTTTAACTTGGAATGTTGCCATTTTTCCTGGCCTCAGTGTTTCTGCCAGTCTCTAGTAGTGAGCGACCTATTTTTTTGTTTTATTGTTTGATAAAAGATAGCCCTGACTATTTTATCACTTAAATTCCATGTAATTTTTGTTTGTTACTTTTTGAATCTTCTTAGAGAAGATCTCCAGTTAATTTTTTATTATTTATTGGACGTTTTTGGTTTTGTCTGTGTCCCATTTATATGAAAAACAATAGCTATGATGTACTGTGTTTGATTAGCAATTGCACACATGCTACAAAGTGTTATCTTTACATTATGTATTGCTGGACTGTTATTACGAGGTGACATATATCATTTTAAATACTTGTGCTGTATGTACACTTACTATTTTGACCCTTCTCTGGCTTTGCAAAAATATTAACAGTAATTGTTAAAACTAAGGATGCACCGATACCGATACTAGTATTGGTATTGGTGCCGATACCGAGTATTCAGGCGAGTACATGTACTCGCCCAAATGCTCCTAATACTTATCCCGATACCAACATTTCCGGTATCCAGGAGCCAGGCACCAGGTATTCAGGAAGCTGGGGCACTCACCCCCTGGCTTCCTGATTGGCCTGGAAGCCGGCTTCATGCTCCTTCGTCACTTTGACTCGCCCCCCTGGCTTTCTTACTCGATACCGAAAAACCAGTATAGTTGCATCCCTAGTTAAAACCTTTGCTCTAGATGTACACTTATTAATCCACTCTACTTGTATAGAATACAGATCAGGTTCTCTATAATGAACCTACTGTTTACAGAGAATTCTCTTTAAGTGGACCAAGCCTCAAAGATTTGCTATTTTATAGGTTAGGTCAATTTTGCATTAACAGTACCATTTGCCTGAAATTCCCACTGAAAATTTACAGTGCGATTCCGGTGCCTAGAGCCTTATAGCTGTAAATTTGCGGTGTAAGATCATCTAAGACACTGCTGCATTTGACTACTAAGATTTGTAGTGATATTTGGTAATATCATTCCAGTGGTCTTAGCTGTTCTGCTTGTTGGAGAGGAGGCTGTGCCTGAGGAGCTACAGTGCAAAAATCTCCCTGCACCTGCTTTATCAATTCTGTGGATCTGTGCTTTCTCAACCTCCTGCTTCCTGAATATTGCTACACCAGTCAACCGGGGGGCAGCTCTGACAAGAGGAAGCAAAGATCTGCACCTCTTACAAGATTGCTGCCTCCACACAGAGACACAGTATGGAAAAAGGCATAGTAATTATATTTTGAGGAAAATATCAGATGCAGAGAGCCTACAGGCAATTCTGGTGATTTGTCCTTTGTCCTTCGTTTGTTACACTGTAAGGTTTGTGATGGCTTGTGCATTTAAATCTATACACCTAAAACAAATACAAAGTCATTATTTATAAAAGGTATATGAGGAAAAAGGTTCTCTGCAAAAGTGGAGAACCATAGTGACAAATCTGGTTTTATCTTTTATTCCCTAGGAAAATAAAATAAGGAATATGATTGCGCAAAATGGGCAAAATCTATAGAAAATGTTCTTTTATCTGTTTTTAAAAAAAAATAAATGTGTCATCAGTTCCAACCCTAATCACAGAGAGTTGTCTTTCTTATAATTTTTAGGTATGCAGATGTTTATGGAAGTTGTATATACCAGCATATTGATTATAGTTAAATGCTAGAACTCTATGCTCTGTACGAGACATTACTGACCATAAATATCTAATATTAACCTGTATTCCAAATACATTTAATGATTATACACCAAATATAAGATATTAGAAACTAGAAAAACAAAGAAAAGTGATTTTTGGATAGTTGGCAACCATGCTTTCAAATACGGACATGCCCTTAGAGTTCTACTCGCAAAGAAACCATATAGACCATATGAAACTCTTTATTTAATTGCAATTGATTGCTTTTCGCAGTCTCTCTTGTAGGCATATCAATCACTCTGATAGTTCCAATGGTATAATTAGCCCTGGACAAGCCGATTTTAGTTTCTAGGGGAGTTATTTTTGGCACCAAGACCCAAGGGCATGCTGCAGGCGTGGTAAACACAAGAAAATTACTTTTCTTTCCCCTCTGGTCTTTCACAGTTTCCTTTTAATGTAATCAGCAGCTATTTCTAGATTTATGTGCGTATATTATTTAATCTTTTGCAAGATTTCCTGATTGATACAACAAATAAAGATTTAAAGCTTTAATAGCAACAAGTTTCTATCATATCAGTTCCATGTAAGAAACAGCCTACGTGCCATTGATTTTGTTTCGTAATGGTTTTTCATGACTGAAGCCATCTTTAAATGACCATGAAAATGTTGATTTCATATTCATTTTAGAGGAAAAAATATTGTATTGAGTATCAGCCTTGGATGCATGTTATATAGTATATTGTAAAATGTCCCATGTTATACATGATGTAAAACTGATTATTGTTTATAGATGTTTGCATCTTGGTTAAAATCAAAAGCTGATCTATACATAGCCAATAGATACAGTTAATGGGGTGAGATGCATTTAGGGTATTGACAAATTTTGTTGAGTTTACAAGGATGATCAATCAGAACATTGCCAAATTGTCCCTGTGCAACCAATTCAAACATCTTTCAGGGAATGAAACATGATCATGACAACTCATAATATATAACACGTCCTGATTTTGATGACAGGGACAATACACTTATACTAGGTGACAGGATCGGAACATACTACTCAAAGGTTAAGCTTTTAATGAGAGTCTCACCTTCCAGTGGGTTGTAATATTTATGTATCAGCAGAACTTTCACCTGTTCATTATTTTACCTTATTTCTAACATGTGTTAAGTGGTTTCTTCAATTATGGTAAATTACATGTGCTGGGACCTTCTGATGCAGTGTCACCAACTCAGACATAATTAGTAGAACAATCTGTCATATACAAAAGCTTAGATAAAGAGGAAAATAATTAGGACACAGAGGTTAGATGCTTATAATGAAAATAATATTTTAATTTTTTATGCAGCACCACTTTGTGAAACAAATAATTGATGAGTGCACAGAGAATAATAGAGGTCTTTATAAGTGGATTTTAAAAGGGAAAACATCCTAGTTAACACTCTATGGGGTTAGAACTGCCTGTGCTAAAGAACAGTGAATTTACTATTTATTAGCAGCCCCTTATGATGTCCTGACCTGTGGTCTTGTAGCACTCAGATAAACTCTCAGGAGAGACTCTATGATATATCATGTTTTATCTTCTCCTTGTGTACTTGTGGGCAGGGATTGATGTGTATGGTTCTGAATGCATTCTAAAGTACAGGGTTATTCAAAAAGAATTAACCGATTTCTTTACGCAATATTTTATGAAGGAAAAGTAATACAAAATTCCAGCCAAGTCACAAGTATTACACTCACAATCAACTTTTATTTCCTGTCTTACAAGTGTTTAATGTGACCACCATCTGCAGCACGGGCAACATCAATGCGATAAGATAATTCCTCCCAGATGCGTATCAGCATATCACGATCCATTGAGTTGATCACTGTTGTTATTCGATGTTTAAGGTTATCGAGGTTAGTGGGTAGCGGTGGAACATAAACCCGATCTTTTACATATCCCCACAAGAAAAAAATCACACACTGTGAGGTCTGGGGATCTCGCAGGCCAAGCACAAAGAGCAAGGTCATTGGCCCCCTTCCGACCAATCCATCGCTGGAGCACTTTTTCATTTAAAAAAGCTCGGACCATTAGGTGCCAATGGGGCGGTGCTCCATCTTGTTGAAAAATTAAGTAATGCGAATCTGCTTGCATTAAAGGGAAGAGCACGTTTTGGAGCATATCGAGATAGGTTTGTCCTGTAACGGTGTTTCCTCCAAAGAAAAAGGGACCATAAACCTCATTTCATGACGATGTTTGAAAACTGAAGCAATGCGTCATGATATCGGTTCATTCTTTTTGAATAACCCTGGGAGGAATTCTCTTATCGCATTGATGTTGCCCGTGCTGCAGATCGTGGTCACATTGAACACTTGTAAGACAGGAAATAAAAGTTGATTGTGAGTATAATACTTGTGACCTGGCTGGAGTTTTGTATTACTTTTCCTTAATAAAATATTGCGTAAAGAAATCGGTTCATTCTTTTTGAATAACCCTGTATTATAAATTATATAAATCTACTCAATATAAAAAAAATGGTTGTAAATGCTGCAGTACAATATCTTATAATAGTAAAAATGTATAACATTTCAAAAAAATAAATAACTAAGACTGAGTCACCAACTCATTGGTTTGAGCCATCCATTTTTTTAGGGACACATCTAGTATACAAGTCAGTTATGTATTTCAAGCTGTGTTCTACAATGGCATCAGCCAAATGATGAGACCAGTGGTTATGTGCAATTTTTATTTTGCTATATATACACATGGAAATTAAACATTAATTGCACGGCGGATAATGAATGAACAATGGAAGTGCATTTGAAACATACAAAGCAACAGTAAAGAAACAGGCTTAGAAGAGCACATGAAACTATAGAACAGTTCTTCAACTGACCATTAGATGGCAGCACACTTTCTGAGTTTAGTAAAATTTATGGAAAAATGATAAAGTTCTTATGACAGTGGAGTCACAAGGGGGGTGTGGGTGGTGCGGCCCGTACCATTGGAGGGGTGACACCAAAATGACTGACAGTCATTTTGGTGTCACTCCCTCTGAAAAGACAGGCATTCGGGCATGGGACCGAGAGAAGGACAGTTTCAGGAGAGAGGAGGGGACCTGGCGGCATACCTCATCCTGCTGGGTGAATGTTCCCTCCTCTCTCTGCTAACATCCATCACAAAGATGGCTGGGTGCAGGCGTCAATAAGATGGCTGCGCATGCGTGATGACATCATGGTGGGGTGTCACCCGGTCTCCGCTCTGGGTGACACCCGGTCTTGACCTCCTTGCTGCAAACGAACTTTAAGAACACTTTCTTTGGAAGGCAGGCTGATAGCTGAGTGGATCGGCTGCTTGAACAGACTTCACACTGACACTGCAGCTGATTCCTTCAGTTGGAAGGTTTTGGTTGCTGAAGGTAGGGCCACCCCACTGCAACAAAATCCGTTCCAGTGACTGAGTCTTGTACAGAAACTGCCTGCTCTTGTGCTCACTGCTAGTAGCCAGCACACTAGGAGGATCCAGCAACCGGTGACAGCTCGCTCACCCAGTCACTGCTGTCCCATCAGGCAGGGTCTCTATGAGCCCCAGAGGGCGGGAGGAGCTGGAATTTATATTCCCTGGGCGTTTCCAAGAGCAAAGCGGATGATGGGAGTCCAGAGAATTGTGGGAGCCTAAAGGACTGTGGGAAATTGATTTAAAGGGACCCACACCTGTCACTGAGTAAAGGGGCACTTTGCCACAGCTGAAACTTTAAAAGAGAACTATATCCAAACCGTTTTATTGGCTATAGTTCTCTTTTGGGTCACAGGAGTACATTTACTAATATCCACCTGTGACCCAAAGTCAGCATATAGCAGGCTATGCTGACAGCGCAGAGCTGTGCTGCAGCTGGGAAAATTCCTGACAATATTGTCAAGGACAGAAATGTGAGTACGTATAGAAAATGATATTTTATGCTATACAATGGTCATATCATAGCGCAGCAGTTCAAGTACTAGTGCCTTTTAGGCTAAATTAATCAATGACACATAAACTAATCAATATTCTTTGTTAAACCTCTGTTAAATACATTATCACATTTAATTATTTATCCTCTTAACAATAAACTAATTGAAAATATACTGTATCTGCATTAGTCAAAACAGTTTATCTCACATGCACAACTTTTCCTCTGATAACCCTACATTCACTTTCCCCAGTGACTCATGATGCATGTGTCACCTGTACTTCCTCCAGAGACCTAATGTGTGCAGTCTCCTTTCCTTTCCCTGACTGACCTAATTCCATGTTTAGGTATTCCCCCATAAAACATATGGTGCTTTGAGACTGCCAAACCTTCAGCATGATGTCAGGTGAATTGGATCCTTAATACACAATCTCCATAAAACACACAAATACTGTATGTTATATACACATCTCTTAGAGAGGCTTGAAATAGTGTTGCTATTATTAATATTGACTATTCAATGATTAACATTATATGAATGATTTGCAAGGTACCAAGAGGACCTGTTTCATTACAGCGAAATACAGCCCATTCTAAAACTGTTAGCAAAAGTGTCAAAATATTTTCTTCTGTTTCTCCCCACTCAGTGCTGCAGAAGAACCTCTTGGCCAGTATTCCAGAGAACTTCCTTTTTTGGCAACTGGTCCCCCCAGCAGGTTGCCTATGCACTGGGAGACCAGTTGCCTCACTTTCCCCTCGAAGTCTTGTACAGGCAGCGGGGACATTAACATATCAGAGCTGTCTGAATTAGGACGTCCTCACTAAAGCAGTGGAAAAGATGGTCAGCTATAAATCCGGTTGGCTGTAAACATGCTCCAACCCTGCTCTGAAGCCAATCAACACACTGCTGACTACTCCCCCTCCTGCCACTGGGAAGAAAAATATCTGTTATGATATCATAGGTCAAAATCTCTTCATCATCACATTTTCTTTTAATTCAAAAAAGTTAATGAACAGACCATAGGAATGGGCAGCTTTGCTTCTGAAATTACTGCTGCCCTGAGTTAAGCTTTAAGACTGGTGCTCCAGTCTCCTCTCACTACTCAAAAACAAAGTGGTTGTTTAATTGTCTTTCACCTAAAGTTGGTACTAATGGTGGTGTATAAAGTATAAATATGGTAGAGGCATTACTGTGTTCCTCTGGAGTACAGGCGGATATGTACTATTTTATGCACTCATAAAAGAAAACCAGTACATTGTTGAACATACTTGTTTTATGGCTGCTATGCTGATCCAGTGGCTTCAGTGACCTGAAACAAATATGACTTTACTGACTGTTTAATATGCATGTTTGCTCTGAGTCACTGGCACAAAAAAATATTGAAGCCATAAACAACCAGGCAAGTAACATTGTTGCTTGGCAATGTCGGTGTCAGGGTACTAGGGGGCTTACCTCTCCTCGGGGTGGCCATGTGCGGCGGGGGGCACGGGTTCCCCTTCCTGGCAGGACCCCTGGTACCAGGATTGTGGGTACGCATTCGCGACAAGTGCGCGTGCGCGGTGGACAGGCTGCGCGCGCAGGCACGGGGACATGCACGTAGTGCACCTGTTACTGGTATCAGGTGTGATCCTTGCTGGGCGAGGTTCCCAGCACACACCCTCTGCCCCTCTCTCGCCATTGGCTCCTGATGGAGAGGCTACCTGGTTGCCACGGTAGCCGGGGAGTGGTCTCAATCCTCCACTGAGTATAAAAGCCCAGTCAGAGCCCTGGCTCATTGCTGAGTTATTCTATCCCTATGGTGTGATCTCCCAGCTCCCTGTGCCTTGAACCTGTCTTTATTCCTGAACCTCTGCTTGGACTCTTGATTACCGACCCTTTGGCTTACCCTTCCGTTACTGAAACTAGCTGCCTGCCTCGACCCGGATTGGACCTGACTATTCTTCTTGGATTTTCTTTGTGTACCACGACCTCAGACTTTGGCTTGCTGCCCCTGCCAAGGGGTTCCACTCACGGCCCAGCCGTACCCCCCTGACAGTCGGTGCATGTGTTTCTTATATTGCAGACTCCTCTAAATAACAACAAGGTTTGCAGGTCTAAAGGGTAGTCACATGTTGTGTAACATTACGCGAATGTTCCAGGGAACAGGTGGCTCTCTTCTTTCTGCACAAGTGCAGTCCCAGCATGCTGGGAACATCTTTGGTTATTGTGGAGCTGTAAATGCCAGCATCATAGGTCTAGCAGGTCCATGTTAACAATGTAGAATTTATTAGACAGCCTGTTCTTCACCAGCTGTAGTTGAGCTACACGTTTGAACATGCTGAGTATTTTAATACGAGTTGTGGATTTAATCTAATTTAACCGTCATGGTCTCTAATTTACTAACATTTAGGAGGATAATAAGTAGCATGTTCTCATATAGCTGCCAACATTGCATCCTGATTAGTACTTCTGTAATAACTGATTAAGAAAACTGTGCATAGGATGTTGAGCAAGCAAAATACTACATATAAACATAATTTAACATGAAGCAGGCTTAAAGCTAAAAAACATTTCATGTACATACTGTATATTCCCCAATAGCCACATGGGATCAAATGCCTTTAGAAATCTAGATATCACCTGTTAAAGGTGATGGTTTCATTATCATTGCACTGCTTAATGTCTGTCCCGCAAGCAGAGCTCTGGGAGGGGGCTATCAGATCCCACCCACTACAGGCTCCCTGCAGAAAACTACAGGAGGGGCGGATACAAGACCAGTCACCCTGCAGAAGGAGAAAGAGCAGCAATGACATGTCCTGATACAGGAATCTCCTGCAAAGAGGCAAAATAAGAATACACATGCCTCATGTATTTAGACAATATATGCTTATCCCAGAGTTCAACTTTAAAGTAAATATGTGCTTTGCTTATTTAGGCAAAACAAAAGGTATGTGTTATTTCCTCAACCCGACATCATTAACTGACCATTTCTTCATTCTCCCCTTAGTGTTTAGAATAGATCACTGTCTGGGACACAGCATAGATGTTTCCAGCAACAGTGATCTATTCCAAACCACATGTAATCGTATATGATACAATTACATGCGGACAGCCACTTTCAGATGAGGCCGCTGTCACCCGGTCATTGAGCAGGTAAAGCTGCTGCATCTAATCGGGGACACCTGGAATTCCTGCCACAGTAATCCAAAGGTTGCTGCAGCAGGAATGCCATAAAGCATAGTGTAAACGAGGCATTACACAGCTTTAAGCTTTTGTGCTGAAGCTGTTGTGTTAATGGCAAAAATGTTTTAAAAGAATTACAAAATGTGTTTACAATTCACTTCTGCTAACTGTGATCTTTCAAGATTTCATAAATAGTTGCTGTCAGCGTCAGGATAGTATTTTGCACATCAAAGTCATTGAGGGAGATTGTGAGCATTAACCAAATTTCACATCACTTAATATAAAAGGCCCCTTATTTCTGTGATTGCACCATATATAATCATAGTGTTATAAAGGGCACTCTGTTCTTCATTTGCAATGAGAACATTTTTGTGCACCCGACTATATACCAAAACACATTTTCTGTATTTCTTTTTAAAGCAATAACATTTTGCAGAATAAACTTTAATAAAGGAAAGGTAGCAAGAAGTATATTTTATTAATAGGTCAATAAAAATAGAATGCCCATCAGTGTTGTAATAACGTACAGCTGCAAAGAATAATAAATATTTTTTATATTATGCTCCATCATGATGGAAAGCATTTAATGCCTTCATGACCAGAACAATTTTGACATTAAAGGAATATGCTGGAATAGCTCCTAATCATATAGCAAACAAATTTGATATTGTATGCTTAAAACAAACAGAGGTCTCATAGGCATACTAATGGAACTGTTGTGCTATAAAGACATAATGCAGAACACAAAGACAAATAGTTGTACATTAGCATGATTACATAACAAAAAGCCAACAAGTATATATTTATATACACGTGTGTACAGTATATATGTGTGTATATATCTCCCTAGATTTGCAGACACAAGTGTTTTTAATAATATGCTAGAGTCAACATTGTACTAGTCAAGTGATTCTTGCATATGCAATATCTAGGGTAATTAGTTCCACATGGACTACATAAAATATACAGCCAAGTTCATCAGAAATCATTAGTGTCTGCAAGTTAGCTAGTCCTGTGCTTTGTAACATACCGCAAGATTAAGCCCAAAGAAATATGTGCTTCCTGTGTGGATAACAGTGTTTTCATATAATCTATTCTCTCATGAACATTTCTTCTCATTGAAGTGCACTATACTGGTATAAGGATACCTGTTGGCTGTTTCAGATTCCACCCCGTGTTATTACACGTCATTTTAAGAGGGAGGGAGAGGGATTAGAACACCTGTCAGGTTTTCATTGCTGTCTGTGTCCAAGATAGAAAGGATCACCCACTTTATTTGTCTTGGTGCCCGTTATCATCAAAAGTGCAAGGAAATGCCAAATTTTATTTATCCAGGAAAAAAAGAACAGTTTCTGTTGTGGCTTTGGGACAGGATGTAAAGGGGAATCATTCCCAAATTTCATGAACCCCCCAAATAAATCCATACCAGACCGTTATGATAAGGCTGTGGTATGGATTTGGAGGGAGACCCCAAGATAAACAAAAATAAAAAAAATGCATATCCCCCCCCAAAAAAAAAAATCAATACCTGCCCCTTACCCAGGAATGTAGCCTGACTGGCCAGGTAAGGTAGGGGTATCAAGTGTGCCTCTCCCCACCCTCCTAAACCTTACCAAGTCACATGTCCTCAACATCAGGAGGGTGTCTTGTCCAGGATCTGCCGCTGGCAAAGCACCATGACCAGATGGCTTCCTCTCTATATCCCTGACCTGGTGGATGTGAGGACCTGTGGGACTTATCGGAATCTGGAAGTCCTCTTTAGATTAAGGGGACTTCCAGATAACTGGCCCCCGCAATACGTAATGAGTAAGGGGTACATAGTACCTCAGGTTACTCATTCAGAAAAAATTAAATAGTAAATAAACACTAGACATGTGCACGGCAAACAAATTTGTTTTCGGACGAAACAAATGAAAAAGAAAAACATTTTCATTAGTTTCGTCAAAGGAAACTGATTTTTATGTTGTTTCGGATTTGGAGGCAACGAGCCTCCGAATTCGAAACCGCACACTGAAACTGCAGAACGAGCGGCGGTCATATTGGCCACTGGCGCCTGCTGCTCATGCGCGCTGCCATCATAGAGTATATTTTGGTATACACCAAGATGGCGGCACCCGCATGTTGGAGTGCCGCCATCTTGGTGCATACCAAGATATACTCCAAAATGGCGGCGCGCCGGCAGCCAATATGGTCACTGCTCATTTAGCGTGTGTTGTCACTATCATTCTGGGATTCCTGATTGAAAGGAGGACTGTGATGTGAAAGGGGACTTTGATGTTAAGTTTCTCTATGCCTGATCTCTTGTCAATCTTCAGTTATACTTATTTATCTACTGAACTCCAAAACTTCTTGCTCCTCCCCTGAACTTCCTATTTAAGCCATGCCGGTGCGCTTCCTGTTTGTTAGATTATTGTGTTTTGTCCAGTATCTTGCTTCCTGTTGCTACTGCGACACAGCATCCTTATTGCCTCTACTTATGTACCGACCCTTGGCTGCCAATTGACCAACCACACATTTCGCTCACCACTTTAAACATAATACCTTTAGCTACTGACTTTAGCTTGATCACTGACTACACTTCTGGTTGCTCCTATACTCTTACCTGCTTGTGTACCAAACCTGGCCTGTTTACCATGAACTTGCCTGCCGTTTCAGCTCATGGACTCTAAGCCTGATCCTGAGATCATGACAAGGGGACAGGCTCAACAGGTAGTAGCAGTGGTAAACCATGCATGAGACAGGAAGAACCAGGAACAGTCCAAGGCTTGTCCTGCACTTTTATTCAGCAAGACAGTAAACAATAAGTTCAATGCAGGAAGGCTATGTACAGCAAAAGTTGGGAGGGCCAGGTCATATGACCTGTCAATGTCACATTACCTGCTCTCTCCTCTTATCCCAGAGCTCTCTCTGCTCCATGACGCAGAGAAAAATCCACGGGATTCCGGTGGCTACATATTGCGGGCCAAATTTTTTATAAATAGAATCTGAGCCAGTGTATGTTGCAAGAGTATAATGCAAGGTGGGTAGCAATACCAGCTCTCTATTATAAATGATCACCCATATTGCATAATACTAATATGCAATATTATATATAAACCTGACTAAAGAATTTTTTTTTTTTTAAATAATCATATACATTGCAAATAAGTGAAGAAAAACTATACATTTTCTGTAGTAGATGTACTAGTTGAAGCTTCAGTCATGTTATTAGCAGGGTTGTCTTGCTTTAAGTGTGCAAAATGCAGCTTAAAGCTTATGCATGTTATAGAAATACATGCATAAAGATCTTGTAACCATAAGATTATGCGCTTTTGTCTGCCCATCATCTGATGTCTATAAGTAGCTGACTGCCAAGATATACAGGCAGTTATAATCTCTTGCTACTGAGTAATTATATGTAGCCCAAACTTTTTTATGCTTTGGATAAAGTAGGGAATGGTTAAAACCTCTATGAAGTTGTTTTTTTTGCTGTGCGTTTCCTGCTGAAGAGATTCCCATTCAGTTCCTGTCCTGGAGATGCAACGGGAAATGAAAGGACATCCTCCCCAAGGGAGGGGAATTCCCATCTTAGACATTTGTTTCCATTGGATGATATAACCTGGCTGTGGTGACAATTCTGAAATTTTGCATTTCCTATTACTTTCTATCTCAGTGACAATTGTAACCAGGACAAGTAGGTAGGCTTATTCTCTGCAGTGGGGGCATAAACAGCAAAAAACTCCTTACCACTCTATCCAACACTAAGAAAATAGTTTTGCCTTGACATACACTTTAACTACTCATTATCATCAGATTATTTCAATGTACTGTTAATGATGTATTTGTTGACAAGGGGTGGCATCTTTTATCAGTAAGTGACTAAAACGCTTGTAATTTTTTGTCTAAGTAGCAGTGGCTCAGCAAAAGGATTAGGTGAGTATATAATGATTGTCTACATTAAACAGCTACAATGAAAGTACATCATTACCAAGCACAAGGAAAGCTGACTATCCTTTTATATGCATGCAAACTTCATTCTTAATTATACAATTACAATATAGTACATTTCCTTGCATTACTCAGATAGTAGAATGTCAAATGTATTTGTTTAAAATATTTTATTAGATTTTCTTAACCAAAAAGCTCTAGTTAAATATTGTGCATTATTAACATGCCCTAATTTGGAACACATAAATAAGTTGGATATGCATGCTATGATTCAGTAGACAAGATGATCCTCGAAAACATCTTTAAGTGGAAAACTAATCTGCCGTGATTAGGAATGCCCCACAGTCTGCCATTAACATGGCCTTCTCTGTCATACCATTCCCTTAAGACTGGAGCTGTCCGATCTTGTTGCCTCGGCTTCAGGCTTGAGGACCCATCTCAGCTGGAAGTCCATCATTGTGGCAATTAGCGAGGATCAGCTGTGCTCACACATGTGCAAATTGCTGACTGGATGAGAGGGACAAATATAAAAGCTTGACACATTTCTTGTTATGCCCATATATACTTCTTAGCGGACAAAATTGACAAAGGGTGAGGAATGGAAAAGGTTATACCATTTTTTGGCCCTAACCCTGTAGAAACATACTATACATTTTAGTGCTCTTGTATTGAATAAAGTTATATTTTTGTGGTTGAAGCAGGGCTTTCAACTGTACTAACATTTTCAGCTATAGAAATGTTTTGCATACACTTTTTTCACTTTTTAAAGTGAGCATTTTCAATGCCAAAATGTCATCTTTGTATACTAATGACTGAATGTTTTTAAGGCACATAACTTGCCTATAAATTGATCTATCCTTGCTTTCCCTTAATTTCTTTATCCAAAAAAAGTATAATGAAAACATATACATTACGAATCATACATAGAATAATGGATGAATCCATATCCACCACATATGACTATTAAGAACTGGTCAGAGTTCAAGACTTTCAGTTGGTCAGACTTCAATATTTCTAAAAAAGACCACTATGTATATTAAAAGGTTATATAAAGGCAAACATTTTTGGGGATAAAGTAGGGAAGAGTTAATACCCCTAGTTTATTTATTTTTTCTGTCTGTGTCCCATTTGGAATATTTCCCTTCCCTTCTCCTGGAGGATCAAGAGGAAGCAATGGGAAATAAGTACAAAGTCTCTGGATTCCCCTTTTGTCATCAGGTCAATAATTGTCCCCATTGAAAGAATGCCCCTAACCACTTGCTCTGTTGACAGTTTTAAAATGTTGGATTTCCCATCATCTTTCCATCACCTTCTTTCTGGGTGACAATGCTCACAAGAACCAATAGAGAGGGTAATTCTACTTTGCAGGGACATAAACATCAATAAAAACTTGACAGGGGGAAGGGGCGTGACGAATGGTCAGCATGACTGGCTGCTTCTCAGTTAGCTCTTGTTGAGAGCCCTAGAATCCTTATCTATCCTGTCTGCCTTCTACACATCCAGACCCACAAAACAGGTTTTGTGATTAGTGCACTCTGTCTGACATGCCTTAGTAAAAGCTGGCAGCACATCGCCTCTGACTGTCTGATAAAGAAGCTTCAAAATGGAGGCTGGAGTCTTCCTCAACCTATCAACAATCCAAGCAATACTAAAGCCTGCAATAGGGGCCACATAAACAACTTATAAACAGATAAATTACCAGGTATTGGCTGCGATTACAGCATGCAATACCTACCTGACAGAGAAGATAGATGAGATTAGGAGTGGTATAGGCCTAATTTTACAAGACCTGCAAAACATTAGAGAAAGAGGTGAGGAAACAGAAGACAAGATCTCCACAGTGGAAATGCCTTTTTCCCTATCCCTACCCATTTATCAAAAGCAAAAAAGTAAGTGTAATTTAGGCATCAAAAAGTAGATGACCTGGAAATCTGTCTAAGATGGAACAATAACCACATTACTCAAACTTTCCTTGATGTACAATTTTCTATGACCTTTGAAGTTGAAAGAGCATATAGGTGTCTGCTAAAACCCCAACTCCAGGTGCTCCACCCAGGTCTCTCCTTGTTAGACTGCTAAATTGCCGGAAAGTCTGACAGGAAGGCACTATCACTTTTAGAGAATAACATTATCTCCATATTTCTGGACTTTTCAATGGAATTACAAAAGCACAAATCAACCTTTTTTTGTGGCCAAATGGAAGCTTCCATAAAAAGGCTGTATCTACTCTTTATCCTATCCAGCAAGGGCATGTCCTTGATAATGGCAAAGTGCATTTCTTCAGTACCCATAAACATGCATTGGTCTGACTCCACACCAAACAGAATCCTGCCTGAGACTGTTGCACCTGGGATCCCTGGATGACTACAGTCAAAATCTGTGAATTAATAGGCAAGTACTGGAATTCTCCCTATATCATGGTATTTCTCATCCTTTGCGTCCTGTTCCTTTTATGAGACACCTGATAGGAATGGATCCAATAGATCTATCCCCCTACTATTGGAAATTGTTAAAGATGAACTCCAGGAAAACATTTTTTTCAGCCTACTGTAACTAGCTTTTGGTAGTATTAAAAATATGTGCTTACCTTTCTACATAGCAATGTAGTCTTCCAAAAATCAATGGTAAAAGCCTGTACTTCCTGCCCTCTGCCTCCTTAATTTCCTTTCTGTTAGACCACTAGCCACTGTGCAGTTTTTCAGCCTAGTCAGTGGTCTAATAACCTCTCTCTGTATTGCAGCTAGCACATACTGCAGTGGGTGGAGTAGGGAAGTATTAGACTGCTGGTCTGACCTGCCCACTCTCAGTGCAGAGCTCCCTGCTCTGTCACATCTCCTTCCCTGAGACAGGGAAGACTTACTCTCACTCATTCAAATGAGCCCATTCATGAATTGATTCATCGGTTCACTTGCTGAGTCTGGTGACAAGCAAGTGAACTAAATCTCAGAAGCTGACTCAACCTAAAGGTTATATAGTATCAATCTAAATGAGGATCTTCTCTCATCCAGGCTCTGTTTGTCATCTCTCTGTCTTATCTCCCTGCAAGGTTGTCTGTCCCTTACTGCTGCTGCAACCTGACCATTAATTCAGTGTACTGTGTTCTACTGGAGACTCATGATTCTTTGATTCAGTGTACTGTGTTCTACTGGAGACTCATGATTATTTGATTCAGTGTACTGTGTTCTACTGGAGACTCATGATTCTTTGATTCAGTGTACCGTGTTCTACTAGAGACTCATATGATTCTTTGATTCAGTGTACTGTGTTCTACTGGAGACTCGTATGATTCCTTGATTCAGTGTGCTGGTGTACTATTGACTGAGAACTGTTGCAAGTTGTGATTCTCAGTGTACTATTAGCTGGCTGATTGGTTGCAGGGAGGGACTGGCAGAAGATGACCTCTCTCTCTCTCTCTCTCTCTCTCTCTCTCTATCTCTCTCTCTCTCTCTCTCTCTCTCTTGTGTCCTATTGATTTAACACTAAACCCTTTCAAATGAATCAGTTATCAGTTCAGCCAGGTGAAATCATTTCATCCAGTTCTCTGAAAAGAATCAATTCAAAAGAACAATTTGTTCATGAACTGGACATCACTATTCCACACAGCCAGATGCCCTGCTAGACTTTTAGGGGGAAGGTAGGATGACTTCAAAGCAGGGGAATTTGTCATGCAGAGGCACCTGTAATGTATATATTCCCTGTGTCTGAACCCAACAAAAAAAATAAAAAAATAGAAAAAACTCAAGTCACTTGCGTATTTATCACTTTATAGCTCTTCCATCTTAAAACACACCTCCGACTTCCTCTATTTCAGAATGCCAAAGTCAGCTCTCAATGCCAGGATATGACACACACTGGTTACCTAGATCGTCCCACTGGCTGCAGGAAGGACTGATGTGAATGTGCAGCATGTGAAGCGCTGCGTAAATTGTCGGTGCTATATAAATACCCGTAATAAATAAATGAAAAAGTGAAGTTAAGCGCCAGTTGCTTATTTACAGTTTTGCGTACCTTTGTTTTTTTTACCATTTCACATCAAAGAATTGGTAAGCTGCAGTATTACAATTTTGTTCTTGGGTTTGGATGCACTTTAAGGACTTGTTCCTTCTCCACACCACAGCTCTTTGGTTAAAGCATGCATAATACATGTGCATTGACATGAATTCTGATGAGTGTTGTGGTGCATTTTTTTCACTAACGAATGCTTGCCTTATAAAGGAGTGTAATAATATCTTACATATCTCTGGT
Source organism: Nanorana parkeri (assembly GCF_000935625.1). Taxonomy (NCBI): domain Eukaryota; kingdom Metazoa; phylum Chordata; class Amphibia; order Anura; family Dicroglossidae; genus Nanorana; species Nanorana parkeri. Next base: position 379,294 of record NW_017307203.1, read on the forward strand.
CATTTTTTGTAAGCTTTTTAACTTTATAGTTTTATTTCTGTGGTCTTTACAAGGTCAAGTGAGGTTTTTTTTGGTTCAGAAGGAACATGTTAATTTAAAAATTAATTCAATTAGAAAGCTAAGCAATTTGAAGATACAGAACAGCCATAAAATTATTTTACAGTAAGTGAATGAATGAATGATATGGTTTTGACAGGTAGCTTATAACCTTTCGTAGATATGTAAATGTAGAGAAGGCACATGTTGCTCGTGATCTTCTACCTAATTGTCAGTGATCCAGTTTTGGTCTTGTCACAATTTTTTTAAATCATTTTATTGGCCATCCTTTTGTAGTTTGGAAACAGAAGGCAAAAGCTACATCACATGTTATCTGTACATTTAATATAGATAAAGCAAAAACTTATTTAGCAAGTTGACTTATTCCAAGGACAGTAAAAAGGACAAGGAGGCCTTAGCTGGATCTAGAGAAAAGCTTGTTTATTTTAACAGTGTTGAAACACTCCCACCCAAAACTTAACCACCAGTTTGGATGGGTACCAACAGTTTGACTTTGTCTAAATTCCTCTATGTTTTGGAGACTCCAGTTTTAAGACTTCCCTGTGGTATGGTAAGCCTGCACTTCCTCTCATAAGGTGAGCTAAATTGTGCTATTCTATCTGATTTTTTTAGTTATTCATTTTACAGTATAAGGAACATGATTCCAAAATGTGGCTTTGCCATGGTCATAGTGGCTAGACAGAATGCTGGGTGCTGTACCTCCACTAGAGTCTCCAGAAGATAAAAGAAACCAGCATGCAAATTACCTTATCAGAAATCATGCAAAACTAAAATCTCAGATTAGGGTGAAGTTGTCCTTTAAGGACATGAGGTAAATGCAACATCTATAATGTGATTTTAAATGCTGGATGGTGTTCTTAAGCTAATGTTTTCCACAGGTAAAATGACTAAGGACAGTATGAAAATATTTTGATCCACAAAACATTAAAATTCTTTTGAAGAATCATGCAGGAATTACACAATAATTAACTTCCATGTACATATATGGTAACAAATCCTACCCACTGACATGTTTTGAAAATAATTGCACACATTATTAAGACTATAGTTTCCCTTTAAGATTTCATGTGAGAGGAGCAGAATACTGGTTGTTCAATGGTTGTCTAGAAGAGGGATGTAAAATGATACAGGTGAGCTAAGAGGACTTAATCTTCAAGTCGGCCGCATTATGTCTATTAAGGGCTGCACCGTCTTAATTCCAGAAAAAACATTGATGGTACTTTGGAACTTTGTGGAACTTGGAAAAAATCAATGTGCAATATATAATCCCAGAGAAAGGGTCCATAAAACATTTCTTGTAGTATTTGGCTGCAAACAGTATACAAGGAATTGTAACATATCAACTGGAGAACAGCAGTGTGTGTGTGTGTGTGTGTGTGTGTGTGTGTGTGTGTTTTCTCCGAAACATATATCTAACCCCCACACAAAAAGGGTCCATAAAACATTTCTTGTAGTATTTGGCTGCAAACAGTATACAAGGAATTGTAACATATCAACTGGAGAACAGCAGTGTGTGTGTGTGTGTGTGTGTGTGTGTGTGTGTGTGTTTTATCCGTAAAACATATCTAAACCCCAAACTAAGAAATTAATATATTGCAGCTGACCAGTCAGTTCAGATGTTGTGATTGCATTTATTTTATTTTTTAGGATTTTTTATCTTTATTTTAACCTAGTAATGGTGCAAATAACACATGTCCTGCCCCTTCATTTCTACACTTCTGTACTGTATCTATTAAGGAGGCCATGGTTGATACACAGGGGTTGATTTACTAACCTTTTAAGCACACCACGAACGTGTATACACCTCTGTAGTGTGTTCCCTCCCAGCATGATCTATGGGAGGAATCGAAACACCTTTGTAGTGTGTACACACCCAGCAGGTGTGTTGTTCAAAGCCCTGCAATGAATTGCAAGGTAATGTGGTGTAAATTAGCTCTATGTTATGTTGCTTGCGTTGATGAATGCAGGAATGTAAATGCATGAGCTAACCATTTTTGTCTAAACTGTGAAGCAGCATTATATATGCATCATGTGCATGATTTTTCCATATATGGCATTAGTGGAAATATGCTTTTAGAGACTTTTTGGTTGATAAATACTTTTTGCTGTGTGAAAATCACACACACCTGGTGTGTGTGTGTGTTTAGGTTAGTAAATCAACCCCACAGGCATACCTAAGAAATATAACATTGTTAGTGCTATCTTTTTAGCTCACAGGAAGTGACAAAGACACTGCATTTCTGGTACAATCAACAGATATTTTCTGTTCTTCATGAGAAATGCAAAAACCCGTGCAGCCATCACATCTAAGGACTGATGAGTTGCAATATATTTATATAGTTTTTGGTTTTGAATTTAGATATGCTTTAAACCACTGAGAAGGAGTGGGATGGACAGACACCAGATTAACATGTTATGTTCTGGAGTAAACTTAAAGGAGTAAACTTGAGTATTGCTTTTCTGGCATACATAATTTTTTGCCCTAGGTGATTAAAGTGTATCTAAACCCTGAAAAATACTGCATATATACTGCAGCTTACCAATTGTTAAATGTGGTGGCTTCATTACCTTTCTTTGCTTAGGTTATTTCCCTTTATTTTTACTTGGTGATCCTGCCATTAGTACACTTACTGTAAGGTGGCTCCACTCGAAAGCTGGCCATACACCTATAGATTATTTGCAAATTTTCTATAGTCAGATGGAAAAAGTGCAGCAGATTCCTCTATCTACGCTAAACTGTGTAGATGAAGGAATCTCCCACTGGGCCAAGCTTAGTATCTTGCTAGTCAAACCCACTGGCTCTTAAAATACCTGCACAATGCCTGCATTCAATCAAATTCTTCAGGTATTTTGACAGCTAGTGGAGCTGACCAGAGGCATAACTAGAAACCTCAGGTGTATGGCCAGCTTAAGAAGGAGCAACTGAGTCACCCTTGGAGATCAGAATTGTTAACATGTGGTAGTGTTAGATACACTAGAAGCTTTAGATGGACTTGACTAACAATTTAAATATGAACTCCAGCTAACTCCACCACTTTTTAAGCAGTTACAGCAAGAGTTTAATTTATTTTGGGATACAGGTTTTACATAAATGAACAAAAGCTGACCATTGTAAGCCCCTCTGTCAGTGTTTTGGTTTGTCCCAACCCTTTATTTGCCACTTTTGCTTGACAGCTTGATCTTTTAAAGCAATTTGAAAAATAACAGACTTACTGGCAGGATCACCAGGTGAAAATGAAGGAAAAAAGACAAAAAAAGAAAATGAATGCAGCCACCACATCTAAGGATTGGTAAACTGCAATATATAACATTTTTGCTTTTGGATTTAAATTAATATGAAGAAGATGCTAATAATTATAATACTTTTAGCATTTTGAACAAATGTCATTATATTTTGAAACTTACAGTGCAGGTCTTGAGTAGGATTAGGTAGAGAGTAAAAATACAGATTATCTTGCATGACAAATTAGACCCCCACAGGAATTTACTGTAAGCTTTCTAGGTTGCTACTCATGTAATATAGTAAGGTAATTTTAAAAACATAATAATCACATTGTTACACTTCCACATTTACAATATTTACAGCAGGCATATTATTTGGTTTTATTCAGACTGCAATTTAGCTGGAAGTTTCAGGCGCTTTGCTGGCTTTTATTTACTGCATGTTCTAATTACTGCCAGATAAGGCCTACAATCATTAAAAATGTTATTGGCTTTTCTCCCAGTTTAGCGATTAGCTGAAATTCCTGCAAAATGTGATTGGTGGTCCTTTCATACTTAATATTTATCTAAAGTACACATAAGGATATATTTATACTAGATAGAATGTTTAATGCTTTTGCTATAGCTTGCTTAACTTTTCAAACTGTGAGAATCTTCTCATAATGTGATAGTATTTATAATGTTACTCATTGAGAAAAACAGGATATATTTAATAGGGGGCAGCCGAGTGAATTGCTGCAAAATTACAGATTTTTCCCTGGCGAAATTTTCTCAAAGAGGAAATCCTCAATTTCACTAATTGAGCTGCTTAGACAATATTTACTTGAAAAAAAATGATTTACAAATTTTATGTTTCTTTTTTGTTTATAGCGCATGTTTTGTTGAAGTGTATTTAGGGTAGTTTATATTATTGAATTTACTGATGTTTTTATTTGTATGTTCCCCTTTTTAAAAAAATATTTGAATGTTTTTGTGTACCGTTGCTTTCATTTTTTAATTTTCTTTTATTATTCCTGTGAAAAAATTTAAAATGATGAGGCCAATGAAGGACCATTTTTTGCACAAGAACAGGTCCAGGATAATTGAAATTAGCTGCCTTAAAGTGACAATAAACTCAGGAGTTAAATCTTAAAAATGTATACCTAACTATTAACAAAAATGTGCATCATTTAGCTGTAGGTGCTCAAATCATCAATGGATTAATGCTGACACTGTCCTTCCTTCTAGAGGGTGGCTACTTTTGTTACCCATGGCCCCTGTGTGTGTTGTAAAGTAGTCACCACTTCAAGCTCACTCCTGTGATAGACCATAATTTTAATTCAAATTAGTTAACTAAACATGAGATAGTTGTCCATCACGGGAGTGAGCTTGGATCAATGGTTACTTTACACACACAGGGACCATGGGGAACAAAAGTAGCCACCCTCCAGAAGGAAGGACAGTGTCACAGATGATTTGAGGATCTACAGCTAAGTGATACACAAATAAGTTCCATTTTTGTTAATAGTTAAGGTACTTGAATGTATTTTTAAGATTTAACTCCTGAGTTTAGTGACACTTTAAAGCCCACTATAGTGGCATATAAAGCCCGCTGTACCTGTAAAAAACACCCAAACCATCTTAAAGCTGACCTATGGGAAAAATTTAAATTACCCTTGCAGTGAGGATTCTTCCCATGCTGCAAGAGTTAAGTGATATTTTTTGTCTAGTGTACCTTTAACCACTTCAGGACTGGCATGTTAAACCGTCTTCATTACTAGGCCATTTTCACATTTTTAGTGTTGTGAAAGTTTGATTGAGAATTCCTCCATCACACAGCACTCTGCCCAAATTAATTTTATATAAGCTTTTTGAGCCAGATAGAATTTTCTTTTACTTAATAACCACTTTTGACTGTGTAAAGAAAAAAAGGGAAAAAAAAGAAAGAAAAAAAAAACAGAGAAAGAAAGGAAACAAACTGTTTGCCGTATTTTCTGTCATAAAACATGGCAAATAAAAATGTCAGGATAGTATGAAAGGACCTCTGAAATGACCCCTTTTTTAAAAGTAGAAATGCCAAGGTGATATTTTGCCACAATTTCTTGAGAATTGAAGAAACATGCCGCACACAAGGTGGGTTAAAACATGTAGTTTGGTAATGATGCACTACATACATTAAATGTACAGATCATACACAGAGAGAGGCAGAGGTGATGGGGTTACATCCATTGTGAGGATCGAGATGTAAATATTGCCATGAGGTTGAAGACATTGCCATGTGATTGGTGTGATAACCACAGAAAAGGCTGTGTGGAGCTGAGGAGAACCCAATAAGGGTATTGAAAGTTATTTAAAAGATCCCCTCCACACACATACATCTTTTTAGGTCTTGCATACATACATAAAAAAAACCCCAGCACATGATGAACAATTTGAGGGCAATCATTTAGGATTAAATCTAAAGTGATGAGTTGTACATTTTTTAACATGTCGCAGATCGGCTGTACATTTTTTAACATGTCGCAGATTTACAAAGTTTGGTTATCAGAGTTTTGTTTTGGTTTTTACCATTTTGCAGGTGTGAAACATCTTTATTAAATCAATCCCATTGTGTAAAATTGAATAGATTTCATGTGAACGTATGATAATCAGGATAATCGACACGAACAATGATAGTGGATAAAATTAGTTTACAGCCAACAATGACAGAAGAGCCATGCCTCAGGATCTTTGGAAAAGTCCACATTTTCTTGAAATGTCTTGTAGCAATGAACAAACTCTTTCTTTTTTATGTAAAAATGTCATATCTATAACCTAATTATGACAAGTTAAACAACCGGCTATAAAGTTAATTAGCCATTATTGTGCAGTAAAAAAATATCTGTTGACTAATTAGGGTAAAACATATTGTAACATCGCCAGTATCAATCGCATTTTACATGATCAGAATGATCAGAACATGAATCCTTTGTTTTCTGCTTGTTATAATACTGGATATGGAAGTTATGGTGCATGAATAAAAGTGGCCTCACTATAAAGGATAGTTTTGATGAGCTTTGGGCTTGTGTCGATTGCATCAGTTTGACATAATTTCCTTGTGATGGGGGAAAAACTGAGCTGTGTGAACCCATGTTATGCCTATAGGTAAAAAAGTTTTCTTTAACTCTCGGCGCTAATGGCTGCCAGCTGAACAATCCACTTGCTGCTGCACACTCAAAGTTTTCAACAGTTTATCACAGTTTTTCACACAGACTTGAGGGGCTGCTCATCCAAGGCTCTGGGGCTCCCACCACGAACATAGAAAATCAGGGCAATACCATGTTGGGTTAACAGACAGCGTGGCCTCTCGTTTTTTGTGTTAAAGCCTGATGAAAACGTTTGTTTGTGAGTACTTTTATCCCTTGTTTTATTTATTTTAATAAACGATTTTACACACAGAGGTGGCGCTCTGTTCCCTTTTCTTTTCTATGTCTATAGTTAGTCTATGGGTAGTTGGAGGTAAGTATACATGTGTCAGTTTGCATGAGATTACCTCTGATACATCACAATCAATTCTGCCAAAACCGAAATCTGTTCCATTTTCTTTTCAGACCTAGATGTTGGGGGTAATTGGATATACATGGATGCATATTCGTTTAGATCCAGCTGCCCAAAGAGTAACATTGGACTTCCACTCAGATCCACCTGAAAAATTGATAGACCATTAAGGGGCTCAAAAAAATGACATAGGCAAGTTTTGTCTCTCCCTCCCCTTGTCACAGCACTGCTGAGGTCACAGGAGGGAAGATAATTTATTGCTTGCCCTTTATTGTTTGATCCAGGGCTCTGAACTACATTGCCTGACTACATGTCTACAGACAGAAAAACAGCTTTTAATATCAGAGCACAATTGAAATATGTTTTCAATATGACTTTGTACATGTTGATTTGCATTCATAGTAGGTTTATTCACTGCAGAGGTTTCTTAAACTAGCAAAGGCGAACTACCTCTTTAACATTTGCCCTGGTGATGTCTGTGGGAACATGAGGTATTTTTATGAGTCTCTCAGTAGGTGGAAAACCAAATTACTGTAAATGCATTGTTCCTAAGTGACTGACATATGTATGCATATAAGGAAAGTGTCAGGGGTATTTTCCGGGTCAGTGATTCAGTGGGCTTGATATATTAAAGGTAAATAGGCTGTTCTCCTTGTAAGGGAATTTGCACTTTGCTGGTAAAGTTTCCCCTTAGTTTAGTGAAATAGATGAAGCTCTGTTGTTTTCCATCAGCCAAACATGTTCAAGCTTATTTTCCCTGCTCATGATTGGGTATTCTTGGCAAAGTGAAATTTCCCCACTTTCTGACAGGCTAAGGAAACTTCCCCTGCAAATCGCAAATTCACTTGCAAAGATAACGCCTATTTGCCTTCAGTAAATCAACCCCGATGCATTAAAGTAAAAGGATGAATTTTGAAAGTCAGGTATCTAGCACCAGCTAGTAAGAAAGATAGCTCAGCAATAGCTGATTCATGTATGACTGTTTACTTTTAAACTCACACATGGAAAGAATCCGGCCGCACATCACTGAGCTCCGCTGGAAAATGTTATTGCAACTCATACAGCTTCACGTAGCACTGCCCTAGGTCAGCCCAAAAAACGTGTTTCTCCCAATCACAGGCTTAACCATAGAGATAGGCGTGGACTAAGCCAAATAACATATATGACATGGTACACAGCTGTTCAGAACAGGTTAATTTTCATTTTAAAGTAGATGTGGTCCTCTTTGGTGCAACCCTGTTTTTCGGTATTGAGTACAAATACTGATATTTTTTTTAATCGGTACTCACCGATACCAAGTACCAAAGCTGGCTTCCCGAGGTAGCGTAGGCCCAGCTTCCCGGCCGATCAGTGTCGCCAGGCAGCATGAAGCCGGCTTCCCAGCCAATCAGGAAGCTGGGCGGTGGGTCACGACCTGCCGCCCAGCTTCCTGATTGGTCAGGAAGCCAGGCTGCCCAGCAGTGTCGTTAGGCAATGTGAAGCTCATTAGCTGGGAAGTTGGCTCCATGCTCCCTCGCAGCACTGCCGGCCAGAGGGAATCTCCCTCTGACTGGCAGTTCCGGTATCAGGGTAAGTATCGGAGCATTTGGGCAAGTACGAGTACTCACCCAAATTTTTACTATTGGGGCATCCCTAACTACAATAATGAACTAAAATCCTCTGGATCAATGTATGTGGACACAATATGAAAAAGAGGAAAAGAGCAGTACCTTCCAATTTATTAAAAGTATTAATAATTAAGTGGAATCATATAAAATTATCTGATAAAAAAAAGAATATCAATCCACTATATGAAAATATATATGATATATGCAAAGACATATGGACATAAGCAGGCCTGTCCCTAAATTGAGGCAGCCTAAGGAGGTTGTCTCAGGAACCATCACATTGGGTCTCGTCAACACCTTTCTAGCCAACACCTTTCTAGCCAGATCGTCTCAGGTTGCTAAGAGCTTTTAGCAACCTGCGACTCTCTGGCCGGCATCCTGCCCAGCGCAAGGACATCACTGGTTGCCAAGAACTGAGCGGGATGCTCTGGCTGGTGTTCCGCCCAGCTCCTGGTAACCAGTGATGTCACTGAGCTGGGCAGGGCCGGACAGATGTACCATGCAACTGCCCCATGACCTCTAATGTGTGTGGCAAACAACAACTCCCGGCTCAGGCAGTGAAAATTGTAGGGGCTCCACTGGACATAAGCTAAAAAAAGGAAAAGTAAAAATGGGGGAAGGGAAGGAAGGAAGGAAAAAGGGAAAGGAAAGAGAAGTAGTAAGAAGGGAAAGGAGGACAGGGAGAGAAAAAAATAGGAAGAAGGGCGAAAAGAAGAAGGAAAGAGGGAGGGCGAGGGAAAGGGAGAAGTAACAAGGAAAAAGAAACAAGAATCGGATTTCCTTCAAGATTAGACATTTGGTCAATTGTCAGACAAGGTTTGTGATATATGTTATCTCCTGCATGATATGTAATAAACAGTATGTAGGAAAACCACCTGAAGACTATGTGATAGAATGAGGTATCATCTGTCCAATATTAAGAATACAATTGCATGGCATTTTTGCAATCAACATGATTCTAACACACAGTTCCTAAAGGTCCACATTATTGATAGGGTGGACCAAGGTGTGAGAGGAGGAGCTAGGTTTTCTATGTTGAACAAGGGAGAAGTGTTCTGGATATTTAAACTGGATACATACATCTCCAAAGGATTTCATTTTGAGAGGGATGTTACCCATTATAATAAAAAGGACTTTTCCTACCTTTATCCTCTCTTGGTTCCCTCCTTTTTCCATTTCCTCCATTCCGTCCCCTTCCTTTCCCCATGTCCTTCCCCCGTTTTTCCTTCCCCTTTTCTTTTGACCTCCATTTTCTGCCATCCTTCTGCCCACCTACTTTTAGTTTTCTTTAGATGTTTTGCTTATAGGCAGACTAGGTGAGGTCAAAGATGATTTAAAGTTAACCTGTCCAGAGAGAAAAACAAGGGCTTCTATAGTTGGCCACACACACTGAAAATGCTAGTCACATGGCTATTATGCTTACCCACTCTTACCCACTTCATTACTTTCTGACACACTGACTGGGAACAAGTATGCGGACCATAACATTTTGAGAACAGTAAAACACTCACTTAATCATGTGCAAGCAAAAATATATATTTTTTAATTTCTTTGCTTGTGATTGGGTATTCTATGCAAAGTGAATTTTCACCACATTCACTAGGTTAAGGGAAAATTCTCTTTCAAAGTGAAAATTCCCTTGCAAAGTGAACATTTTTGCCTTCAGTAAATCAGCCGCAAAGCAATGAAGACAGTGGTTAGGATGGCAGACTCTTAATTAATTTCTAAAAGAGAGGTCAACAATGGCAGCCTACATGTTTCTCTCAGGACAAGGCTAATTAAAGGACGTAATCAGTAAAGTAAATGTGTTGGCTACCTTCGCCCATGCATTTGGACAGTCAAAATCCTCAGATGCTGTGTAACTGTTCAGAGGTACTGAAAAGTGGGTTTATGTGCCCCTATCCTGGGAAACATCCAAAAACAGTGTGAGCAGAGTGAAAGATCTGCTCCAAAGCCAATAACAACTTGTCAAGGAACTGTAAAGCCCTTTTACAGTGTGTGTACACATCCTTGGCTTTAAACATGCCAACCCAGTAGTAGCATCATGCCTGAATAGCATTTATTTTGCCCCGACAACATGCTGCAGTTTTGACATTTCTTTCTGATTGTGTATTCTTGGAAATTACACATTTCACTGTATTAGAAAAGGCCTTTAAAAACACCATAAGTCACCTTTAGCTCACATTTTCATCACCAAAACCAGCCGCTGTGAGTTTTCTAAATGCATTAGACTCAATAAAGAGTTAAGCCTTTTTCAAGTAGGATTATGTTTCTTATTTTTCATTTAATGATTGTGATTTGGTTTCTGCTGCAGAGTGAGTATTGCTGCTGTACAGCCAAATCTCCACGAAATGGATAGCTCAAGAGAATCCCCATAGGCTGGAGTCAGCCAGCTTGTAACTGTATGATCTCAGCCCTGGTGAACTCCTATCCCTTGTGATACACTGCATGCTGGCAATAGCCTGACCTTCAACTTGCAAAGGTCGAACTTATCCACAGGTTACAATATGAAATCCCGTAATATCTCTATAATACATTGCAGGTCTCTCCAGGTGTTGAGTATTTTCCAACTTACTGTAAATGCAGTATGGATGGTTTAATAATTCACATTGTTTCAGCAAGTAAATAGGCAATAGATATAAATACAAGACAAATATGGCATATTTAATATACTACTTACTTAGATTGTCTCCCTTTTTATTTATAGTAGTTTTTACCATTTCAGATATTTTATTTCCTACAAAAGCAAACACAGAGGAGTTGAGAATTATGTGTGGACTGAATATTTGCTTATTTGGCTCACTATGTCATAATACAGTCTGACAGCTGAGATTTAGGAGTGCATGCTGAAGGAATGCAGCACAGAGAAAAATATGAAAAATACCTGAGATGGATTATGAAGGTATTGTAATTGAGATAAGTTGCCAGCAAAGCCAAGTTAGCCAAGTCTTAATTTTGTGTTATTGCAACATTAGCCTGGAGATATATTTGCTGCTGTGATTTTTATATGTGTATACAGGGGCGTAGATAAGGGGGGGGGATAGGGGGGTTCAAACCCCCCCCCAGAGTGTCTAGGTGTACGGAGAGCTGTTTGGTAGCTGACTCTGTTTTTTTTACTTGTGGACTGCCGACCGCGGTTCAGACAGAGTCTGAGAGACAGCCCAGTGAACACACAGGGGGTGTGGCCGTTCAGGGAACTCCATTTCCCAGCATGCACCGCGGTGAGGGAGCTGGCAGGATCTCATCTGTGTAGTAGCTCCGTGCAGGTTGGGCAGTGCAGAGACATCCTGCAGGAGAAGCAACAGCGATCAGGAGGACAATCTGGAAGATTGAAAAATAGCTGCAGTAGGTCCAGGCAGGTACCGAGTGCAGTGGTGTAAAAAACGGGGGGGTAGGCAGCCAGCCAGCCAGCCAGCAAACACAGTTCAACTGAGTGAAGTCTGTGTCACACAGTGGTGCGCAGGGGAAGGGAAGTGATAAGTGAACTTTTCCCTGTGCTCAGAGCTCCATCAGAGAGGAGTCTTGCACTGCTGGCCTCAACATTGTAAAGTCTTAAAGAGGAATTCCAGGTTCAGGGAGGCAAGTGTATTTACATAGATCACACTGACCTCTAGCCCACCAGTCCAGAGATCTTCATGCTGAAAATGTAGGAGATAACATGCTTCCACTCCCTGAGGGCTGCTCTGCAGACGGCCAAAATTAGTGTTTTTGCTAATAAAGTGGATGCCTCTCGAGAAATGTGCACTCGAAAACAAACCATGCTAGCTCCCTAACTGTATGCATGAAGATGTCTGGATTAGGACAGCAGAAAAAGGCAAACTAATTTGAGATTCGATGTGTCAATTTTTAAGAGAACCTAAGAATACAGAAGCAAAGATCTAAGTGATTGATATGTGCAGCAATTAAAGTTTTTCTTGCTCCAGTCCAGGTGATTTGGGCCCACTTTCGTTTATTTTAAATAGACTTTTGGTTGGTGTCTAAAGTCTTATAATTTGAGAAAGCTGACCCCCCCCCAGGAAAAAACATTATCTACGGCCCTGTGTGTATATGATCATTGTTTCATGTTGTTCATAGATGGTCATATCTCATACACAGGTTCTCAGTCATCTGTCTAGGTATATTTACTAGACACCCACTTTTTGTCATTTACAATTTACACATATGTGTCCTGAGCCATACCAGTACATGATTCACATTGAAAACAGTGCTGCTGGTTTATCTGGCTTTTTAATGCTGGTGGATTTGTTAAATATTTTTTTTTTTTATTTGATTCTTTGCTGTCTATGTATAAGTGTGTGTGCTCTTGTATCATATCTTGAATAAAGTTTTTTTCTATTTATTTGCATATTCAATGTGGTGCAAGCTTTGGAGTATAGAGGGTACAGTTTTCACTGTTGTAGTATGTATTTGCCTCTGTCTCTTGCACACTCACTGGTGTGGGTCTTTCTGTTTAATTTCAAATTCACATGCTAGCAAGCCTGCATCATAACTAAGTAATATAAATACATATTTCCCCATGAACATATTTAATTTAAAGTTAAAAATGGGAGCAAAGTTTCTAAAATTATTCATATGAAATATTAATATTAATAAAAAATAATACTATTTATATCAAAGTTAGCCTGTACAAAAAAAATCAATGTAAGAAATAGACATTACGGTATGCAACATAAGTTATAATAATTGCAAAGAACTTGCGCTAATGGAAGTAATACAAATAATAAAATATGTATAAAAGTTAAAATAGATAAAATGGATAAAAATAAATTGTTCTTAGAAGGGTAAGGGAAGCTGCTGAACAAAAGGCACTCAGCCCCTATTAGGATGTGTTATTTCAAAACGTACAGCGCTAGCCGTCCTTCAGAGGTGAATATAAGAACTCAGACGTTGAGGTCAGGATTTAACAAGTGCTATTGAAAAATAATAATTAATAATTAATAAAACATTCAGTGAAGGGGTGTGTCTCAAAATATTCAATGTGAATCAGTTGTGTGAACAAATAAAGTTCATAAAACATCAAAACAGACAATGTATAAATTTATCTAATAAAATGTGATAGACTGTGAATATATGTATCATGTGTAAGTGATTCTACTTGATGAAACAAACGTGTTTAACATCTTCGGATCTGGTGAGTGCATTCCCTTGAGGGGACTTTCGTCGCATTTTTTCTACATTTTTTTCTACAGTTTTTCTACATTTTTTTCTACACTTTGTTCTTTATTTTTGTCTTCATTTTTTCTTCATTTTTTCTTGGGATTTTCGTTGGACACATTATTGCACTGAATTTTCACTGTCGAAGTGTCTTACATTTATGGATTTCTAAAGACTTTAAAAAAACTACAAAAGATTTGGACTATTCACACATACATCGAAAAAAGTTTTACTTTATTTTAGTTTTTACATTTATTTTTATTTTTTATATTTTTTATTTTATTCAAATGGTACACATTGTTTGTCCATTCACTATTTATTAACAAGAATCACCTACACATGATACATATATTCACAGTCTATCACATTTTATTAGATACATTTATACATTGTTTGTTTTGATGTTTTATGAACTTCATTTGTTCACACAACTGATTCACATTGAATATTTTGAGACACACCCCTTCACTGAATGTTTTATTAATTATTAATTATTATTTTTCAATAGCACTTGTTAAAGCCTGACCTCAACGTCTGAGTTCTTATATTCACCTCTGAAGGACGGCTAGCGCTGTACGTTTTGGAATGCAACATAAGTTGCCTATCTTTGCCTTTTACTGAAAATACTTTGCAGAGACCAACCACAAGACTGTGCTCCTTCCCCACCCCAGGGTAACAGCAGTGGAGTCAGGTGGTTGTGGTATCATGTAAGCCCCATGCCCTGGGCATTGATAGCAGGCTGAAGGGGGAGGGGCAGTAGCATCTTAGGGTTGGGTTACCAGATTTTCAAAATTAAATCCGAGGGCACTCCACTGGCCACTTGCCTTTTAACCACACCCATAATTCCACATCCTCATTTGTAGGAACACCCAGAAAATCACACCCTTATTTTTAGCCTTGAAACAATTGATCACAGACTTTTGGAACAAGAAGCAGACATTTAAGGTATAAAGACAAACTACCCTGGGCACTATGAGTAGTAAGAGCAGCAAATAGTGTGTGTGTGGCCAAATTATGGTAACAGTAGGAGTGGCTTAAAGGTATGGTAAAAAAAAACCTGAGCCTACTCTGCTATGGGTCAATAACAATGAACTTCCCATCCCTCTATACTAGCCATAGATAGAGCCCAGGTGTTTTCACCCTGGAATCTACAAGGAGTAATGGAGGATCAGGGTGTCTGGGTCAGAATGGGGTTTATCATTGATAGAGCTCCTCTTACCTGGCAGCCCATTGCCTCCTGTGAAGCTTCTCCTGCAGAGGAGGCTGGAGAGCAGATACACATGTCATGTGAAGTCCAAAGCCTCCGTGATCCTGAAGCCAGCACCAGCTGATCTTATCACGCTTTGAACTACGCTTGGCACTGCCAGGCTGGGGGCTACCTGAGCAGACACACCTTCGTTGGTCACAGCATGAGGAGAAGGGGCTAGACTGGAGGAGGTGCAGCCAATGGATGTGAGAGGAGGGGGAGAGAGTGATGAAACCATGCCCCTCCAGAGGATTTTTTTCTCCAGTTGTCTGCTCAGTGTCAGAGACAGGTGCTGGGCTGGAGTTGGGGTCCCCTACGTCATGTCTTGTCCATGATGTACAGATTGCTTACAACTAGATGGAACGACCTATTGCCCCGGTTTGTTGAGTCGTCGCACCTGGAGCTGGGCAACTCTTTGTCTGCAGAAGATTGGGAGACTGCCTTCTTCTTTATTAATCAATCTTCGGTCTCAGCTTACACCAGTAGCGTAACCAGAGTTATGGGCGCCCGGGGCAGAACATTTTTTTCGCCCCCCCCCATATTATATAAACATCCACTAGAACTGTACCCCCCACCCCCACACATATATATCAGCTAAGGAACTACAAGTGCAAGCATGCAGGCTCAGTGGTATAAAGATCGTTCATCGTATATTTCCATCCTCCTCTGACGTCTTTTGAAGATGCAGATGTCTCCCAGGTACCTACTTTCGGGACTGTCCTGACCTTCAGCCTTTTTGGTCACAGGTCTTTGAGATTTATAATAGCATTTACCATACTAGCATAGTATCGTCACCTGAAATTGCCCTGTTGTCTATTCTTCCTGGTAGTAGATCTCATCAGAGGAAAACTGTGCTCAGATTCTTACTATGTGCAACACGTCAAGTTATCCCACTATACACGAAGTCCACGGTGACCCCTCCTCTTTCACATTGGTTGGCTATTGTCACTGACATTA
This sequence comes from Nanorana parkeri, assembly GCF_000935625.1. Lineage (NCBI taxonomy): Eukaryota > Metazoa > Chordata > Amphibia > Anura > Dicroglossidae > Nanorana > Nanorana parkeri. The sequence goes on from NW_017307203.1 coordinate 395,053, forward strand.
TGCGAATGGAAGAACTTGTGGCATTGGATATGGGGTCTTATTATCGCTTTTATTCTATTTTGGCATTGTGTACGCAGTATTCCACCTGTGCCTCTTTATCTCAACTGTTAGATACCTCATTATCTGATGTGAAGCCTGACTTCTGTTCCTTACTCATCCTTGCTATTTCGCTGTGATTCTCCTCTCTTAATTTCTCTTCTCTACCGTCAGAACTAGTTAGTAGGCTAACTTGTTAGCCGTCATTTGTGGGAGGGATTCGCGCGCCCACGTCATATAAAAGAGGGCAGGCTGAGGCCACAGGGACGTGCGGTTCTCGATTGAACCTCATCGTGACGTCCTCCTCTAGTGTCCGGCCAAGGTTACTCACCACTTCCGGGTCAGCGTCTCGTCACTTCCGGCGCGTCGTCAGTGGAGCAGGTACCGCGGGCATGCAATAGCGTTTTCGTTCCCCCTCATTTCAAACCTCTTCGGATCTTGCCTCATGGGTATCACATCTCTTAGGTGGGGAGGATCATTCCGCGTACACGATTCCAGCAGCGGATTCCGTTATACTCATTTGCGGGCTGTAGTAGGTACCTTTTTTTTTTTGTTTGGAAAAACGGCAGGGGGGCTCTCTGACATATGTATGCGTATGCATCATCAAACTCTGCATGTCTGGCCGGCACGTCTTCCGGTACAGGGCTACATAGTGGGGGTGACTTATTAGTATGGAGGCTAACATTTCTGGGAGCAAACGGCGGACAGATACATATCACACAACAGATGTGATGGGTCACGACCATTTTGCGGGTGGTCATTCACCTGGCACTTAGCTCAGCAGGGGTCAGGTGAAAAAGGGCATGTCAGCACAGGGCAATCCACAGGGAAGCCGGATGTTCGGGTTCGCGCAGGCTCTGGGGGTAAGGCAGTCCACAGATCCAAGAAGGGGCAGGGCACAGGAGCATTAATGCATGCTTCAACATACATGGCGCATAAATAATAGTGGGGGAGGACAACGGTAAGGGAAAAAGGGGGGGCAGTAGTAAGTTAAATCAGCCAGTACGAGAGTGGCACCGGGGTGCACCTGCAGCATACAATTCAGCTCGAACCAGCAGCTCATGGCATACGTACGGCCTCACCCATACTGTCGTTCCAACCATAGCATGTCGGGTTCATGTTAGGGACACGTTCAGGTTACTTCATTTCCATTTAGACATCTCGGTAAGGCTGGCACGGCCTGCTCCATCAAGTCTTAGAGCATGATATCGGTTCTCATGAACATTCGGGGTTTTTCATGCAAACCCATCATATTGCATACAGTGCGGATTGTCCCTAACATAGGTACATGTGTATGT